>NC_072878.1:655220-800288 GCF_028858705.1 Grus americana | reverse complement strand
GAATGGCAGCACAGCTTGTGATGGAAGAGTGGAGGTCCAGGTGCTGGGGACCTGGGGCAACCCTCTGTGCTTCCCGTTGGGACCTCTTGGAATGCCCATGTCTCTGTCGCCACCCTCAACTGTGTGGTTTTGCTGAGTCCATTCCTGGAGGAGGGCATTTTGGGAGAGGCACGGGCCCCACCTGGAGAGAGTCATTCCACTGTGATGGGACTGAAGGCCACCTGGGACAGTGCCCAGTGACTGCCCTGGGAGCCTCACCGTGCTCCCACGAGAATGTCGCTGCTGTCATTTGCTCAGGTGAGTGCTGGGAGAACACTGTGTTGACTCCATTTTCCCCTGGGGTGTGACATGGCCACCCAAAGCAAGGGACCCCATGGCAGCAGCAGCAGGGTGAATTTCTCCCTGGAGAAACCCCAGCTTCACCAGGAGTGATGTGGAGATCTTGATGTGCTCAGACTGAACGCTCTGATGTGGGAGAGCTAGGACTGAGCCAGGCCTGGGGTCCCCTGCTCTCATGCTGCGGGACAGGCCCAGGATGGGGCTGTGGGGCTCAGCTCCCTCCCTCCGGCTGCAGACAGCCCTGTCCCAGACCCACAGAGAGTCCCACAGAGCCCAATCCCACACCCAGAGGGGCTGCCTGCCTGTCCCCAGCAGCAGCAGCAGCAGAGCAGGGGTGTGAGCTGCAGAGCAGGACTGGGCTTTGCCCTGGCTTCTGCTCAGCACAAGACCCAAGCTGGGCCTGTTTGGTCAGAAAGGGCCCCCTCGCTCTGCTCCCTGCCAGGGACACTGGCTCCCAGCCCCCGTTCCCCAGGGGCGCAGAGAGGGACAGAGATGTGTGTGCTGCCCCGTGTCTCAGCAGTGCCAGTGCCAGCGCTGAGGTTGGGCAAGGCTTGTCCTTGTGCTGCCCATCCCCAGGCCATTGCACCACCTGCTGCTCCCTCCTGCGGGAGCTGCCCCATCTGCCTCAGCAGGGACGTGCTGGGTGGTTCTGCCCCAGCAAGAGCCAAGAGAGTGTCTTGCCCAGGAAGGCTCAGGGACTGGGAAACCAGCAGTGTGGAAACCTGCTCCTGAAGCTCACTGCAGAGGGCTGGGGGCAGGCAGATGAGCTTCAGGGCACCGTGAGGTTTCCAGAGCCTGGAGAGGCACCTCAGGTTCCTGGGCTCTCTGGTGTTGCTGAGGGCTGGGACGTGGCTGCTCTCCCCAGGCTCAGCCAGCTCCGCATCCCTGCGGCTGGTGGGTGGAGGGAGCCGGTGTGACGGGCGAGTGGAGATCTTCCAGCGCGGGACGTGGGGCAGAGTCCTGGATGACCAGTGGGACATGCAGGAGGCCAGTGTGGTGTGCCGGCAGCTGCGGTGTGGAGAGGCAGAGACAGCCTACAACCCCCCGAAGCCTGAGAGAGGGACAGGTCCCGTGGGGCTGCGAGGGGTGCGGTGCGCAGGGCATGAGGCCAGCCTGACCCTCTGCAACACCTCCCTGGCCGAGAGTGCGCTGGCAGCAGGGATTGCAGAGGATGTGGGGGTCGTTTGCTGGGGTGAGTGGCACTGCAGGGGCCCCCCCAGGCTCTGGGCTGGGTGGGCACCAGCCCCTGACAGCAACTGGGGTTTCTTCCCACTGCAGGGAGCCGGCAGGTCCGGCTGGTGAACGGGTCCGGGCGCTGTGCTGGGAGAGTGGAGATCTACTACCAGGGCAGCTGGGGGACCATCTGTGATGACGGCTGGGACCTGCCCGATGCCACTGTCGTTTGCCACCAGCTGGGCTGCGGAGGGGCGGTGGAGGCAGTTGGCTCTGCTCGGTTTGGGGAAGGCTCCGGGCAGATCTGGCTGGAGAGTGTGAACTGCTCCGGGGCTGAAGCTGCTCTCTGGGACTGCCCGGCAGGGTCCTGGGGGAAGCATGACTGCGGGCACAAAGAGGACGCAGGAGTCGTCTGCTCAGGTCTGTGCTGGGAGCTGGGAGCTGTGGTGGGAGCCCAGTGCCTGGGGAGGCCGGGCTAAGGGGAGAGCTGGCAATGCTCGAGGCTGTCGCTGGCTGCCTCTGAGCCCCTGCCCAAGCCCATCCTGGGGACACCCATGCACAGGTCCCCTCAGTCCCATCAATGGTCTCTGAGGAGCTCAGTTGTGCCCATGGGTTAGTGGGGAGGGCAGGGTTGTCTGTCCACCAGGGACTTGTTGGAGAGAGTCCAGAGCAGGGCCACGAAGCTGATTAGAGGGCTTTCCTGTGAGGACAGGCTGAGAGAGTTGGGATTGTTCAGCCTGCAGAAAAGGCAGCTCCAGGGAGATCTAATTGCAGCTTACCAGTACTTGAAGGGGCCTACAGGAAAGATGGTCAGGGACTGTTTATCAGGGAGTGTAGTGACAGGACAAGGGGTAATGGGTTTAAGCTGAAGGAGGGTCGATTTAGATTAGATGTTAGAAAGAAATTCTTTACTGTTAGAGTGGTGAGGCCCTGGAACAGGTTGCCCAGAGAGGTTGTGGATGCCCCATCCCTGGAAGTGTTCAAGGCCAGGTTGGATGAGGCTTTGGGCAACGTGGTCTAGTGGAGGGTGTCCCTGCCCGCAGCAGGGGGGTTAGAACTAGATGATCTTTGAGATCCTGTCCAACCCTAACCATTCTATGATTCTATGAATTTTCTCTGTCCATGGGTGCAAGGGGGACTTGCTGGCCATACCTTTGCCTGGCTGAGGGCATGGGGGCTGCAGGGGTAACCCTGCTCCCACAGTTCCAGACCAGCCTGTTCCCCCTCGGTGCCTTTCATCCCAGATTTCGTGGCCCTGAGGCTGGAGAACAGCACCAACTGCTCCGGGCGCCTGCAGGTTTTCTATAACGGGACATGGGGGAGCGTTTGCTCCAACTCAATGACTCCCAAAACGGTGTCGCTGGCCTGCAAGGAGCTGGGCTGTGGGGATGCAAAATCCTTGGAACGATACCCGACCTCTGGCAGGCTGACTGGCCCCGCCTGGCTGGATCGCGTGGAGTGTGGGGAGAGAAACAGCTCCTTCTGGCAGTGTCCCTCTGCTCCCTGGGACCCACAGTCCTGCGATGACCTGCGAGATGAGACCCACATCACCTGCAACGGTAACTCTGAGCCACCCAGGCACCAGCATCCCCAGCTCCTGCTCCCTGCTGGGCATTGTCAAACGCAGAGGCAGAGCCCACAGGGGCTTTTCCTTCCCATGCCAGACCCTCCTGCTGCTGCTGCTGCTGGTGGTGGCACAAAGGGGACTTCAGCTCTCAGAGCCCCACACATTCACCAGCAGTTGCCAGCCGGGCTCCCAGCAGTGCCTGGGGGAGGCAGAGGTGTCTCCAGGCAAGGTCTCGGAAGGGACCTGTCAGGGCTCCAAGGAGCGTCCCCTCCTCCTGCTGCTCTGTGAACCAGGCTCCCTTTGGGGCTGAGCAGTCAGGGTCCCCCACCGTATGCCGTGTGTGTCCCCTGAATGACCAGGGTTCAGCTGCATCCATGAACGAGGTGGCACAGGGATGTGCGAGCAGAACTCAGCCCCGCTGTCTGCCACACGACCCCCCTGCAGCAGCCCCTTCACCGCTGCATTTCCTTCTCCAGGGAGACAGCCAGAAACGCCCCCGGCCCTGGGGGCCACATGCCCAAACTCCACGAGCTGCACAGGTAGCTGCTCCTCTGCGTGCCTGTCTCAGCTGGCAGGGCTCTGCCTGCTGTGCCGTGCCCTGAGAGGTCTCTGCCTTCTCCAGACAGGGAGAAGATTCGTGCCGTGGGAGGCGAGAAGGGGTGCTCGGGCAGAGTGGAGGTGTGGCACCGTGGCTCCTGGGGGACGGTGTGCGACGACTCGTGGGACATGCAGGATGCCGAGGTGGCATGCAGGCAGCTGGGCTGTGGCCCCGCAGTGTCTGCCCTGGGCGAGGCTGCCTTTGGGGAGGGGACGGGCCCCATCTGGCTGGAGAAGGTGGAGTGCCGGGGGACAGAGCCGTCTCTGCAGGACTGCTGGGCCCAGCCTGGGGACAGCGGTGCCTGCCGGCATAAGGAGGACGCTGCCGTGAACTGCTCGGGTGAGGGGCAGGGCTGGGACCCCTCACGAGGGTATTGGCAAGGAGCTGGGGTAGGCGTTTTCCCCGCTGGGTCCCAGCATGGCTGTAGAGCTCCTGAGAGCAAGGCTGTCTGTGCAGAGCCTGGGAGCCTGGTGCCAAGTGGGCAGCAGCTTCTGTGGGGCTGGATGTCCTCCAGCCTCTGCCTGCAGGGCCCTGCAGCCCCCGGGGGCATCTCCCGGGCTGCCTGCACTGTCCTGCCCATGGCCCTGGGCTCCTTCCTGGCCACCCTGACCAGCCCCGCAGGAGGGATACTTTGGGTGGGATGTGTCAGGGATGTCCGCACATGTGCACACACACACGGCGTGCCAGAGAGGAGGCTCCCTGGTACCTGCACACCCAGCCTCTCAGCCCTGCTCTCCTTCTCCTCCTCTGCAGCTGCACCCAGGACAGCAGCACCAACCCCCCGAGCAGGTAAGCTGTCCTCCCCATCAGCGCTGGGTCTTCCCAGGGCCAGGCTGTGACCCACAGCCGGAAGGAAGGGGCTCCTTGCCGGGGTGTGAAACTCCCAAGAGGTGTCCCCGGGTTAGCAGTGGGGGAGGGGTTTCGGGAGGGCTGTCATTACCCGGTAGGGTGGGAGCTTCCCCATCACTCCCCCCCTGGGGTCCCTTACCCCCCGGTGTAAGGGGGGGTCAGGACTGGGCTGTCCCAGCCCCCCACCTCTCCCAGGCCTGCTGCTGCTATTTCTATGTTCCTGCCCATGCAGATCCCACCCAGGGCCGTCCGACGGGCAGCGGGAGAGTCTCATTGCCCGTCATCATCTGCATCATCCTGGGAGCCCTTCTCTGCCTGCTCCTGGCCCTCCTGGCTGGGCAAGTGTGGAGCGCTAGGGCTGGGCGCAGAGGTGGGTCCTTCCCCCACGGTCCATGGGGAAGATGCCTCCTGGCAAGGCCAGGGGTGCTGTGGGGTGTCAGTGAGGGGTACAGGCAGAGCTGGGGGGACCAGAGTGTGTGCTGCCTGCATCCCCATGTGCCGCCCCGTTGACTGCCTGACCGTGGCCCACCAGCAGCAAGGGGTAGAGAGATTCCAGACTCGGGGGGAGTTAGGGATGGGGCAAGGAGAGCAATGGCCGAGCTGGGCTGGGGGAGATGGGAGCAGAGGAGAGACAGGTGAGGATTTGCCACTGGCAGTGCTCTGGGCAGCTCTGGAGGGGGCTGTGGGGCAGGGGAGATGCTGGGAGAAGCATGGGACAGCAGGGTCCATCCCTGTGGCGTCAGGCCCCCAGGCTGTTCCTCTGTCCCACCCTTACCTACCCCCCCAGCAGGGCAGGGGCCGTGCTATGGATCCATGGGGCAGGGAGGGGGTAGCTCCAGGGGCAGAGGAAAGGCAGGAGCTGCTCCAAGGTCAGCACCAGGGACCTGGCCCAGGGCCCAGAGGGGCACAAGGGCTATCTCTGAGGGGATGGTGTGAGGGTGTCGCTGCCCCGACCATCTCCATGGGGACATTGCCCTTCCTGAGCAAGTGTCAGCGGTGACAGGACAGCGCAGTGGGGCTGTGCTGTGGGGCCAGCCCTGGGCTGTCCCAGGGGCAGAGGGCTGGTGGAGCAGAGCAGGATGCCGTTGCCTCTCTGCCCATCCCTGAGCCAGCCCTGCCTCTGTCCGCAGGCTCCGAGAGAGCTTGGGAGCCCTTCCCTGAGGCCCTGTATGAGGAGATCGGTTACAGCCCGGCGTGGGAGAAGCAGGCGAGGTTCAGCGGCTCAGGTGGGTGTGGGTCCCTGATGGGGGGCACATCTGCAGGGCTCTTTGCCCTGGCCCCCAGACAAGGCTGCCTCCCTGCAGCCCCCTGGCCCATGGTCCCTGCAGCTGTGGGGCTGTGGGGTGTGTGGGGAGAGCAGCCAGGTGGTGGGCGTGGGAGAGGAGCTTCCTCCCCACCAGCTCTGCCCGTCCCAGACAGGGACAGCCCCTCTCTGCCTGTCCCTGCGTCCCACCGGACACCTGAGGGGTGAGGGAAGGGGCTGTCCCGGGGCAGCTCTGGGAGCCCCTGTGAGAGGGGGTTTGTCCCAGGGGAGCAGGCTGAGTCCTGAGCCCTCCTCCCCACGCAGCCCTGGCTCGGTGGGTCCCCTGTCCCCAGCAGCACTGAGCCCAAGCTGGGTCAGCAGAGCGCACTCCCATAACACCTGCATCGCCTCTCTCCAGGCTCCTATTCAGAGGGATCCCTGACCAAGGTGCAGCCCCAGCCCGGGGACAGTGAGGAGGAGGATGGTCCGGGGTCAGCACCAGGTAACGGGGGGCAGGAAGGGGTGGATCTCTCCTCCCTGCAGACTTGGGATGGACAGAGGTGTCATTGTTACAGCTGGGGAGGACACAGGCAGGGGTCTCCTGTGGTGCTGCCAAAACCAGTGTCTGAGCCCCATGTCCCTGCACATCCTCCCATCCTCTGCTCTGCAGGACGTGTCTTCTCACTGTCACCAACTCTCCTCTCCTTTCAGACGTCCCTGTCGGGCCCAGAGGTGACCCAGCAGATGGCTATGATGATGCCAGGGAGGTTTCTGACCCTGGGGAGGATCCTGCCTCTGGGCAGGGAGACTGGGAAATGCCCAGGGCCCCAGAGGAGGGAGCAGGGCCCAGGGATGCACCTGGAGGTGAGAAGCAAAGATAGGGCTGCCGGTTCCTGGGGTGCCATCCCTGCTGCTGGATGAATTGCTGCCATACTGAGACCCCAAAATCCTGGGATGGGGGAACCTGCCCTGGGAGTTTTCCTTGGGGGGACCGGGGGTGGGAGAGGGAGCTGACTGGTGAGGAGAAGGGGGGAAGGTGATGTAGAGACCAGGAGGGCACCTCATGGGACGAATGTACAATGGGCTGCCTTGCTGCCTGCAGGGGCAAAGCTGCGCTCCCAGAGAAGTGCTGGGGCCCCTGGAGCTGAGGGAGATGCCTGGTCCCTGTCCCCGGAGAGCACAGGCTATGACGATGCTGACGAGGTGTCTCTGGCACATCCCCCTGAGGACACAAAGGCTGTGACGCCAGAGCTCAGTGCCCAACAGTCCCTGGGCCCCGGGCCAGGACAGCCCGTCCCTGCCGTGCAGCTGGGTGCAGCCAGGAGGGAGGAGAGGTCTGTGCAGCTGGGAGAGCCGTGAGCACCAGGGAACCGTCTGCCTTTTCCCACGGGCAGCAGAAACAGCCGGGCATTGCCTCTGGTTTTATTCTCCTGTGTTTACCCCCTGCCTCCACATTTGTTCTTATTAAAAGCCTTTGGGGGTATGACCCAGAGCTGGTGCTTGCCTGCCCAGGTGTCGGGGTGTCTCCC
The DNA here is from genome assembly GCF_028858705.1 of Grus americana. Lineage (NCBI taxonomy): Eukaryota > Metazoa > Chordata > Aves > Gruiformes > Gruidae > Grus > Grus americana. Next base: position 792,990 of record NC_072878.1, on the reverse strand, counting down.
TGAGGCTGACTGGGGGGGAGCAGAGCACAAGGAGATGGCGGTGAAGAAGGGCCATGTCTTGGGGACAGTGGGTTCAGGGTCAGGCTGTGGAGCTGCGAGAGCCCATGTTCCCTGGGGAATATTCCTGCTGACAGAGACATTTCCGTCCTGCCAGCCACAGTTTCCAGCAAAAATGTCTCTCTGCAAGGTCCCGGGATGCACCCCAGAGGGAGCGCCCATCTCCTCACCCTGGCGTTCCCCAGCTGCTCTTTCCCCCAGGCCCTGCCTGGGCCACACTGGTCCCATGGCACAGAGGCCATGACAGAGCTGCTGTGTTGGGGTGAACCCTGGGCTGTGGCCCCACAGAAACGAGCCCTAAGGTGGCCGCGGTGCCCTGAACACCCCATCCAGCCCCAAGGGGTCTCACATCCCATGGATCACCTCCCACAGTGGTTAGGAGGCAGCTCTGCTCCCCACTGTCCTGGCACAGGGTACAGAGGCACTTGCTGGGGCACACGGGGCTGGGATTGCCCCTTCCCTGGCTCTGCCAGGTCCCCAGTCTCCATGAGCTGTTACCGCTGCCTTGGGCCCTCACAGACCTTGGAGCAGTGCTGGTAGATCCCCAGAGCTGCCTCCTTCCTGGGCAGGGACTGTAAGGCCCCACGGCAGCCCTGGGACCCCCTCGTCCTGCTGGGCTCCAGCCCCCAGCCCTGCCCTCCTGCTGCCTCCCAGGGGTGTCAGTGAGGGTTTGTGTCGGGGCAGTACCTGTGTGCAGGTGCAGGGGGGATGAGAGCAGGAGCAATGGGGGGACCTTTCCCTCAGTGCTGTGGGAGGCAGAGGAGGGAGAGTCCAGGGGAGGGAGAAAGGATCCCCAGGAGACATGGGCTGCTGCCCAAAGCCATCATCCAGCCCCTGGTGTGGGAGGCTGCTAATTTGGGCACATTTCCATGGCAGAGGGTATTTTGTGTCCCTCCCCTAAAGCCGGCACTGCTGGGAGCTGAGCCAGGGTCCCTCTCCCTGGGCTGGGGCTTTCACCTGCCCCAGCTCCCATGGGCAGAGAAATGACTCACGCAGGAGCTGGGTAGGGTGAAGGGTTTGACACTTGGGCAGGAACCTGAAACCCAAACTGCCCTCCCAGGTCCCACCGGTGGGTCTTCAGACCCCTCAAGCTCTTCCCTGATGGGCTTCTCTGCTGCAGACCAGAAGGTGTGTTGGGTGTCCATTGCAGGGGAGCAGCCCCAGGTGGGTAGCACTGCAAACAGCAGGATCTGGCCCTAGAGCAGAAGAGGGGAGGAGGCAGCTGTCACCAAGAGCATCTCCCACAGCAGCATTGCCCCATTCCTTGCTGGGAGCTCCTCCACCCCTGGGGTAACCTTGAGGGATATGGGGAAAGCCCAGGGTCACAGACCCCTCTGCCCTGATCCTTAGAGCTTTCCTGCTGGCAGTCCCTGGCCTTGTGAGATGCAGGGCTGGAGCCTGCCCAGTGGGACTTTCCCAAGGGAAGGAGGCTGTGTTTGCAGTGTCCATGTGTGTCACCCATGATGATGACCTTGAGGGTCTCTCCCTGATAACTCTCCTCTCCTGAGGGATTTCCACAGCCGTGCTCTGCCCAGCGTGAGGCAGCAGTGCAGAGGGTTGGGGTCTCACCATCAGGCCCCTTGTGTAGGTCCTGGGGAGCTGCTGCAGGAGCAAGCACAGATCTGGGGTACAGTGATGATCCCGCATTGCTGCAGAGAACAGACCCAGCCCGCAGGGCCAGACTGTTCAGCCCCCAAAACACCCTGAAACGGGCTCTTTCTGCTCAGGTGTGCTGCCCCCTCACACACACCCCTGGGCTCTGTGGCTCATCTACCTGAGGAGGAGGAGGAGGAGGCAAAGCTCTGCCAGGTGCCAGCGTAAGGGAGAAATATTACCCCTGGGGGAGGGCAGAGCTGGCAGGGAGGTGGCATGGGGCAGACACTGGGCTCTTCTCCCTGGTCCCCACCTGGGGTGGCTTGAGTCTGCAGCTCAGTGTCCATACTGGCACCAAACATCCTGTGTTCAGAAGATATCCCCACCCCACTGCCCTTCTTCTGTACTTCACTTTTATACCTTATTTCTCTGAATTTGGGCCCACCGTTGCTGGGGGGCACTGAGCACCCTGCAGCAGAAGGCCATGTCTCATGTCCCATTTGGGTTGCAGGTGGTTTTGGTGGGGGAACAGCTGAGGCACCATCTCCTGGCCCTTGCTGCCTGTGCATGGCTTTGGACAGGCCTGTGTCTCCCTGATCCCACCAGCATGGGCTGGACGGAGACACCAAACCCCCAGGAACAAGAGGTGGGTACCAGCCCCAGCAGTCCCACCTCTGCAGGGCTGTGCCTGACCTCAGCACCTCTGGGTTCCTCTGCTCAAGGCAGTGGTGATGGCAGAGGGAAAAAGACCTGGAGACAGGGACAGGGTAAGAAATGCCATTCCACCAGCTGGGAGTCCCACAGGCCTGTCCAGGCTGGTCCAGCTCAGACACCCCTAGCTGCTGGCACAGGGGGGTGTTTCCCAGCTGGGATGGGATCTGCACCTGAGCTCAGGTCCAGCACTTCTGGGAGGTGGCTCAGCAGAGGCAGCGCACACAGCCCTCCTCACCCCACAGACAGGCCCTGGGTGGGCAGGGCAGGCCCACAGTGCCTGGAGAGGACCAGTGCTCCAGCTCCAGCCTGTACCCGCCTGAGGCTGGGCACTGGGGGAAAAAGCACCCTTGGAGATGCCGGGGATCGAACCCAGGACCTCCCACATGCAAAGCGGGCACTCTGCCGCTGAGCTACATCCCCTTCACGCCTGCCAGCAGGACAGACACTCTGCTGCCGTGACATGTCTATGACAAGCACAGCCCTGTTGTCCCCTGGGTGCCCGGGGACCCTCTGCAGAAAACAGCATTTGAAGCCTCCTGAGATGGGGGAAGTCAGGACAGCCTCTCCACGGGGGCCTGATCCTGGCACAGGGATGCACTGCAGAGCATTGCCCCTTCCACGTCTTGGCAGGGCAATGGGGCAGAAGGAGGCTCTTGCTGCAGGCGCTGCTCCCACGCTCTGACCCACTCTGGGCTTGATGGAGAGGAGAAAACCCCCGAGCCTCCTCTGCCACCCAGGGCAACAGCCGTCTGTCTCCCACCTGTCCCCAGCTCCACAGGAGGAGCAGAGCAACAGGGTGAGGGAAACACCCTCCCTGGGGTGAGGTGTCCCCAGGCTCTGATGGCACCCCAGGGTGTGCAGTGGGGGGACATGGGGACAGAAACCTCTCACGCCCTCATCCAGGTAGCGGGCCTCCCCCTGCACCCCCCCTCCCTGCCAGCATCCCTGGAGGTGGGGTGAAGGGCAGGCTTCCATCGCCCTGGGGCTGATGCCCAGAGAGGAGCACAGAGGTGTTTCATCAGTCATTGCAGCAGGCGGGTCAAGGGGGGCAAGAAACTCTGCTCAGGACAGCGTGTGACTACACATGACGCCCATGCACTGCAGTGGGTGATCCTCAGCACGGCTTGGTCAGCTGTCCTGGGCACATCAGAGGTCTCGCTGCGACAGACCTCCAGAGGAAGGATGCTGCCATTCAGGCCTCAGCTCCAGGGAGTGCCTCTGCCCGGGAGTGGGGGGGGACAGTGGCCTCTGGTCTGGGAACTGAGAACCAGGTGAAGGGGGGTGTGAGGAGAGGAGCAGTCTGTGCACCATGGAGAATGACAAAGAGGAGAGAGACAGGGTCTTTGGAGAGACTGTGCAGCAGAGAGACCTCAATCCCTGTGGAGCAGGGAAGGAGGGAGAGCTGGAGACCACCCCAGAGGAGCACTGAATGGAGAGTCCTGCCCAGGGGGAGGCTGGGGACTCGTGGTGCTGGAGGAAGGCTCCTTCTGAGCTGCAGGTCTGCAGCTACAGAGGTGGGACAGTGCTCTGGCAAGAGGTGAAGGAGCAAGCAGGGCTGGGGCAGGCTGGAGGAAGGCAGACAGGTCTGCAAAAATCTAAGGGAGAAAATGATTGCTGAACCCGGGGTTGAACCAGGGACCTTTAGATCTTCAGTCTAACGCTCTCCCAGCTGAGCTACTTCAGCCCTGCCCCAGCAGCCCTGGTCCCCGTGCCACCCGTGCCAGGCCACAGGCTGGCACCCAGGAGGAGTGCTCCTCAGGGAGGTTCCCGGGGAAAGCTGTGCCCAGCCCCGAGCAGAGGGGACCTGGCTCCTCCCTGACCCCAAGGCCAGGTGGGCTCCAGCTTTGGTGGAGGCCAGCTTACACTGGGCATGCCAAGATGTCTGTGGGCCTTGTACAAATGTGACAGTGGTGAAGGTAAATGGGCAGACCAGGCATGTGCAACTGCAAAGGCTGCCCGTGGAAGAAGCGTGGGGCTGGTGGAAGACCTTACCTCCTTCCCCAGGGAAGGCCTCCTCCCACCCTTTTGTCCCTGGCTCCACTTCACTCACTCCTTCATTCCCAACTCCTCTATCTCCTCCCTGCTGAGCAGCGCAGGGGGATGGGGAATGGGGGTTGTGGTGAGTCCATAACAGTTGCTCTCTGCTGCTCCTTCCCTCTAAGACTTTTCCCATGGGGTCCCTCCTATGGGCTACAGTCCTTCAAGACAAACCCGCTCCAGCATGGGCTGTCCTCCATCCAGCATTCTTTCAGGAATTGTCCAACATCTTCAGTGTTCGGTCCTCGACAGACTGCAGGGCTTACTTTCCCCACCATGGTCTTCTCCATGGGCCGCAGGGAAATACTGGCTCTACTCTGATATTCTTCATGGGCTGCAGGAAACTATCTGCTCTTGTGCCTGGAGCACCTCTTCCCCCTCCCACTTCACCAACTTCCGTGCTTGCAGGGCTGTTTCTCACATTTTGTCTCCCTTACTCCTCTCCCATTCTGGCACTTGTGTCCTTTCTTAAATATGCTTTTGTAAAGGTCCCACCAGCTTCACTGATGGGCTCGTTTCTGTGCAGTGGTGGATCTGCCTGGAGGTGGCTGGATCCACCTCTGTCTGGCAGGGAGGCAGCCCCTGGTGTCTTCTCACAGAGGACACCCCCGCATCCCCCCTGCTGCCAAACCCTGGACACCACCACCAATACACAGTGTAAATCTTTGTCTTGCTGAATGCCGTCCCCTTCCTCTTCCCTTATCCACAAATACAATTTACTCACTGGGGAGGAAGAGAGAGAGCAGAGAAGGCCTTGATGCTGTGCAAACATGGTTCAGCAATAGCTACACCATCGGTGTGCTGGCAACTCTGTTTTGGTGACAAATCCCAAACACAGCACCACGGGGGCTGCCATGAAGAAAATTAACTCCATCCCAGCCAAAACCAGTACAGTGTGCCTGGAAGAATGTTTCCAGGATTAGCTGCTCTATCTCCTTCCCAGGGAGAGAGGTGAGGCTGACTGGCCTGTAGTTCCCTGGGTCTTCCCTGGGCTGTCACTAATCACCTCCTGGTTTTCCATGTGCCTGAGCATAGTCTCCAGGAGGGTCTGCTCCATAATCTTGCCAGGCACAGAGGTGAGACTGACCAGCCTGTAGTTCCCTGGGTCTTCCTTTTTACCCTTCTTAAAAATGGGGGTTATGTTCCCCCTCTTCCAGTCGGCGGGAACTTCGCCGGACTGCCAGGACTTCTCAAATATGATGGAGAGTGGCCTGTCCGCTTCATCCGCCAGTTCCCTCAAGACCCGCGGATACATCTCATCAGGTCCCATGGACTTGTGCACCTTCAGGGTCCTTAGATATTCTCCAACCTGATCTTCTCTTCCAGCAGTCACAGGCTATTGCTACAGTGCCCTGAGCCCCCACGGCACGAAGCTAAAGGAGCAGAGGTCCCTCCGTCTCTGCACACAGGTCATGTGCTTCAGGCCCTGAAGGCCATCTTGGCAGACCTCCTCTGGACCCTCTCCAGTTCCTCTCCTCTCTTCCAGGAAAAGGAGCCCCACACCAGGACACACTGTTCCAGATTTGATCACAGCTGTGCTGAATCAAGGGAGGGAGGTATCTCCCCTCGTCTGGGTGGCCACGCTTTGGTGCATGCAGCCCCATAGGCAGCTGGTCTTGTTCATGGTGAGCATGCTCCACCGGCTCCCATGGCATCTCTTGTAGTGTCCATGGCCTTCTCCTCAGGGTCACTCCCCAGGCAGTCAGGTCCCAGCTTGCCCTGATGCATGGGCTTATTCTGCCCCCAATGCAGGACTGGGCACTTCTCCTTGAAAAACTTAGTATGGTTTCTGTTGGCCAAATCCCAGAGTTTCTCAAGGTCTCCATAGACTGAAGCTTCATTGTGCCAGCTCTTAATACACGGGTGTAGGTGGCTCACCCTACCCAGTGACGCCTCTAACAAGGTGAGAGCACCAGGAATTACCAGGACAGATAATAAAAGGAGGTACTAGTTTATTGAACTTTCTGACCAAGGTAGGAATTCCCAGCACAGCCATCCCAGAAACACCCAACGAGGGCACTAGGCAAGCAAAGCCAGGGCCAGTGGGTAGAGGGGAAACAGGTGGGCTGTTTGTGTGGGAGGATCTGAGGAAGACCAAAGAGAAGAACTTGGGAGGGAGAGAAGGCGGCAAGACAAAATAGGAGGTAAAGCAAAGGTTCAGATGAGGGCTGTTTGGGGGCACCTGTGGAGCAGCCCTGAGCCTGAGCAGGGCAATCAGCCCGGCTGGGTACCCTTCTGATGTGCCTGTGCAGTAATGCACAGTGTGTGGGGAGCAAACAGGAGGAGTCAGGAGTCTGTGGGGAGTTCTTGAGCTGCTGTCTCATGGGGAGAACTGAGATGTGGTCAGACAGCAGACACCACTGGAGTGTGGCCATGGGTAGAGGCAGCCTCCTTAGTAAGGACGGGGCAGGTCAGTGATGAGGCGTTGCCCTGAAAGTGAACAAGCAGTGGAACTGCATGAAGTTCTGCCTAGTGACAGGTGATGAGCCAGGTGAGAGCTGATGGGTCGGGATTAACAGACAGACCAACATGGGTGACGCTGTAGTTGGTGTCTGCTATGGACCAACCTTATTAAGAAGAAGAAGCAGATGGGGCTTCTTCAGACACCTGAAAGAAGCTTCACATTCTCAGGCCTTGGCCCTCATTTTGGACTTCAGGCACTTGGCCATGGGCCTGGAGGCAGCACAGTAGGGCACAAAACACGCAGGAGGTTACTGGAGGGCACCAATAACCTCCTGAACATTCAGAGAAGGTGTTAAGAAATGCCAAGGCCCACCTCATGTTCAGTCTGGAAATTTAATCTGGATATAAAGACATCAAGAAAGAATTTGAGAATGATGCCAGCAGCAAGAGGAAGGCTAGGGAGCATGTGCGCCTGCTGCTAGATGGGGCAGGGACCCTGGTGACAAAGGACTCAGGAAGGGCCAAGGTACTCAATGCCTTCTTCATCTCTGTCTTTACTGGTGAGACCAGCCTTCAGGAATCCCAGGTCCCCAAGACCAGAGGGAAAGTCTCCAGTAAAGAAGGCTTACCCTTGCTGCAGGAATCACCGGTTAGGGAACATGTTGAGAAGAAAGGACATGCATAAGGCCATGGGACCTGAGGGGATGCACTCATGAGCATCGAGGGGGCTGGCTGATCTCATTGTAAGGCCACTTGAATTCATCTTTGGAAGGTCATGGTGATTGGGAGAGGTTCCTGAGGACTGCAAAAAAGCGAGTGCCCCTCCTATCTTGAAGAAAGGCACAATGGTGGATGTGGGGAGCTCTACCCTGTCTCCCCTAACTGAGAAGGTAGATTGGCTGAGCAAGTAGGGACTAGATAAGTGGAAAATGAGGCAGATGAACAACTGACTGAATGTTCAAAACAGCATAAAGTCCAGCTGGAGGACAGTCATCAGTGGTGCAGCTCAGAAGTTAATACTGGGTCCCATTCTATTTAAGCTTTCCCTAATGTCCTGGAGGATGGGACCAAGGGCAACTTTGTGGGTGACAGAAAGCTGAGATGAATGACTGATACCCCGGATGGTTGCACTGCCATTCCGGGAGACCTGAACAGTCTGGAGAACTGGGCAGAGAGGTCCCTCATGAAGTTCAACAAAGGAAAAGACAAAACAAGTTTTTCACCATGGACAAGAACAATCCCATGGACCAGCTCAGGCTGGGGAGCAACTGGTTAGAAAGCATCTTTGAAGAGCAGGATGGGGCATCCTTGTGGGCAACAAGCTGTCCATGAGCCAGCAGTGTGGCTGCGTGGCAAAGTAGGTCTACAGCACCCTGGGCTGTGTTTGGAAGAGGACTGCCAGCAAGTCAAGAGAGGTGATCCTTCCCCTCTAGTCAGCCCTGGTGAGGCCACACCTGGAGTGCTGTGTTCAGTGGTGGGCTCCTTAGTATGAGAGTAAGTGATCTCCCTGTCCTTATCTCAACCCACAAGGTGCTTTTTTGTCTTTTCTCCTCCTGTCCTGTGTAGGAGAGGGAGTGATAGGGCAGCTTGGTGGGCACCTCGAGGCCAGCCAAGGTCAACCCACCACACAAGTCTTGGGACTGGAAATGTGGAGGGAAAAAAAAAAAAAAAGAAGGATAAAAATCAAAGAGAAGAAATATGGGAAGTATTCTGAAGATTTAGAAAGTTTGGAAGATTTTTAGATAATCACTTCAGGCAACAGGATCATTGGCATTATAAATTATGAACACAACTTTTGATTTCTCTTATTTTCCACAGGTTTGTACGCATGGCTTTAATTTCTAGAAAGCATTTTTTTTTCAAAAGACTTTTTTGGGCATGGTGGAGATGGAAGAGATTAATAGTCCTTAAAAAATAACCAAGAACACATAACGAAAACTGAAATATATCTTTTCACAGTGAGTGATAGCAACTGAGTTTAGTCCAAAATGAAGCTGTACAACTGTCTGGATGTGAAAAAGAGATACAGAAATTCCTTATCCTTTAAAAAAACCCCAAACAAACTAACAAAAAAAAAAACCCCAAAAAACCCAACAAATCACACAAACCAGTATTACAGCTTTCTTTTGGCCAGCAGAGAAGGAACAAAGAAATGAAGTAGGTGGCCTTCACTTTTCATCCCCACTGAGATTGCTTCACATCATAAACTCAAAAATTGTTTCCAGAAGTCTGTACTACAAGGCTGAATGTATTAGGAGGTGTTATTTTGTTGCCTTCCTATAAATCATAGCCAATGTAGAGAAAGAAGGGAGTGAAACCTTGTCCCTCTGCTCCCTTCTGAGCTGCAGAGGCTTAGGGTGAAGTCATACCATGGGTCGAGTGGTGAAGCTCTCACCAGAACTTCCCATGTGCAGTGTGGTTGTCACACCAGAGCTAAGCATCACAGGCCCTCATGCATGAAGGCAAGGAAGGAAGCCAGAGAAGATCTGGGACAAAGGGTGGATGGGGACACAAAGTCCAGAAAAGGCTTGCCCATGGCCCCATGTGAGATGTGACCCACTTGGCACCAATTGTCTGGGGGGGTGTAAAGTATGAGTTGAAGCAGTGGATAATGTTAGCACTACGGATAAAGACAGAATGTCAAAGAGACCTTCACTCTCCAGCTGTTGGTGGATAGGGTTCAGCTCCAATTTCCCACTCCTCAAGTCTACACAGAGCTTTTCTGATTTGACGTGCGGAGGATGTTCCATGGCCAAAGGTCTAGCACCATGCAGAAAGCCCTGAGATATGCACAGCATCTTCTCAGCACCAACAAATAGGACCTAATGTAGGCAACATCACACTCGTCTGGAGTACCATCCAGGGTGACGCCAACACTGAAAGTAGTTTCAGCATCCTCCATTTAGGCTACAGAAGTCCAACAACAACAACATCACCCCTCATGAACCACAGATATGCTCAACACAGACAGGGCATCCAACAAGCCATTCATCTCAGGTTAAAGTCAATATTTCCATTGGCTCAGTTTTCCATGCCAAGGGGCACAGAAAGACCAAGGTTGTGATGTTTCTTCAGCTGTCCTTGGCCATATTTGTCCTCAAGAATCACATAGAATCATAGAATGGTTTGGGTTGGAAGGGACCTTCAAAAGTCATCTAGTCCAACCCCCCTGCAATGAGCAGACACATCTTCAACTAGATCAGGTTGCTCAGAGCCCTGTCCAACCTGACCTTGAAAGTTTCCAGGGATGGGGCATCAATCACCTCTCTGGGAAACCTGTTCCAGTGTTTCACCACCCTCATCATAAAAAATTTCTTCCTTATTTCTGGTCTGAATTTAGCCTCTTTTACTTTAAAACCATTACCCTTTGTCGTATCGCTACAGGCCCTACTAAAAAGCCTATCCCCAACTTTCTTATAAGCCCCCTTCAAGTATGGAAAGACTGCAAGAAGGTCACCCTAGAGCCTTCTCTTCTCCAGGCTCAACGACCCTAACTTTCTTAGCCTGTCTTCATAGCAGAAGTGTTCCAGCCCTCTGACCATTTTTTGTGGCCTTCTTCTGGACCCACTCTAACAGCTCCATGTCTTTCCTGTGCTGAGGACTCCAGAGCTGAACACAGTACTCCAGGTGGGGTGTCCCCAGGGCAGAGCAGAGGGGCAGAATTACCTCCCTCAACAATCCGGCCACGATCCTTCTGATGCAGCCCAGGATACGGGTGGCTTTCTCGGCTGCAAGTGCACATTGCTGGCTCATGTCCATTTTTTCATCCTCGAAGTCCTTCTGCACAGGGCTGCTCTCAATCCCTTCATCACCCAGCCTGTATTAATATCAGGGAGTGCCCCAACCCAGGTGCAGGACCTCACACTTGGCCTTGCTGAATTTCATGAGGATCACATGGGCCCACTTCTCCAGCTTGTCCAGGTCCCTCTGAATGGCATCCTGTCCCTCAGGCATGTCAGCCACACCACTCAGCTTGGCAAGACTTGCCCTTGGTGAAGCCATGCTGGCTGTCTCGAATCACCTCCCTGTCCTCCGTGTGCCTTAGCATAGCTTCCAGGAGGATCTGTCCCAAGATCTTGCCAGGCACAGAGGGGAGGCTGACAGGTCACTAGTTCCCAGGGTCCTCCTTTCGACTCTTTTTAATAATTGGTGCAATGTTTCCCTTTTTCCAGTCACTGGGGACTTCCCCTGACTGCCATGACTTTTCCAATCTCATGGAGATTGGCTTGGCAACTACTTCAGGACTCTGGGATGCATCTTGTTGGGTCCCACAGACATATGTATGTCCAGGTTCCTCAGGTGGTCTCAAACCAGATCTTCCCTTCCAGTGGGAGGGACTTTGCTCCTCCAGTCCCTGCCTTGAGGCCCATCCTCTTGAAAGGTGTGGCAAGAGAGGTTGCCAGCAAAGACTGAGGCAAAAAATGTTGTTGAGTACCTCAGCCTTCTCCGCATCTGTTGTTGCCAGTTTGCCAGTTATGTTCATCAGCAGGGTGCACTTTCTTTGACCTTCCTTTTCTGGCTGACATACCTATAGAAGCCCTTCTTATTATTCTTTGTGTCCCTTGCCAAGTTCAGCTCTAGCTGCGCCTCGGCCTTCCTGACCCCATCCCTACACAACCAAGCAGCGTCCCTATACTTGTCCCAGGATACCTGTCCCTGCTTCCACTGCCTGTGCCCTTCCTTCTTGCCCTTTAGTCTTGGCTCATCCATGCTGGTCTCTTGCCTTCCTTTCCTGATTTCTTACACCTGGGGATCGAGAGCTCTTGCTCTCTATGGAAAGTGTCTGTAAAGATCTGCCAGCTCTGTTCTGCTCCCTTGTCCCTGAGGGACATTGCCCCAGGGGTCCTATTGACTAACTCCTTGAGCAGCTGGAAGTTTGCTTTCCTAAAATTCAGGGTCTTGACTTTACCCTTCACCTGTCCCATATCCCTCAGGAGGCAAACTCCACCAAGTGCATAATCACTGCAGCCCAGGCTGCCTCCAGTCTTGATGTCTCCAATTAGCTCACTTGCGTTGATGACCAACAGGTCCAGTAACACGTCCCCTCTGGTAGGGCTGTCTATTACCTGTCCTAAGAAGTTATCCTTGATGCACTCCAGGATACTCCTGGATTGCCTACAGCGCGCCATGCTACTTTTACAGGGTGGTTGAAGTCCCCCAGCATGATGAGAGCCTGCGAGAGTGATGCATCCAATCAGCTGTTGGGTAGTCAGGCAGAAGTGACATCAGAAGAACATGCCCATGTCCTGTGCCTACTGCTGTCCTCTCGGGTAGTCCCGCAGAAGTGACTTCACATGCATCGACCCCAGCCATGAGCCTGCTGCAAGCAGAGTCTCACCTGCAGAGACAAAAGGACATCATAATCAACGTCCAAGTGATGATCCTGCTGCTGGCCTATCTGGTATTGAGGCAGAAGTGATGTCATCATGAACATCCAAGCCAAGTGCCTGCTGGCCTTTCAATGTCCTCAGGCAGAAGTGACCTCAGAAGACTCAGCTGTGAGCCTTCTCTGGCCTATCACCTGCAGAGACAGATGTGACCTCACAATCCACACCCAAGTCTTTTCCCTGCTTCTGGCCTGTCAGGTACTCACACGGAAATGACTTCACAGTCACCTTCACAGCCACCTGCCTCTTACTCACCCATGAGATTCTGAGGCACAGATGAATTAATAGTAACTTCCCCACCCACCCCTTGCCTTGTGGCCTACAACCTCATCACACACATGTCATCTCATGTTCATCTTCCAGCTGGTCAATGACCTCACAGTCTCTGCATTCACTCTGCCTCCTGGGGGAAAAACAGCTTAGAGTGAGGGTTAGAGGACAGGTGGAAGGTTGGGGCCTTCAAGGGTGCTAGAGCTCAGGGGTTGCAGGTTTGTGTTGGCAGTTTGGGTTCAGGCAAACTCAAAACTCTGGTGAGAGTTTCTACTTCGTGCTCAGGGTAAGGCTAAGGGTAAGAGGTCCCCCTTTAGGGTTCGGGATCATGGTGAGGCTCAGGGTGAAGGTTTGTGATTCTGCTTAGAGCTTCCCGTAATTGATTTCAGGACTGGTCAGCTTTGTGGGATAGGGGGTTGGGTTAGGGCTAGAGGTGAGGGCCAGGGTTAAGGCTAGCATTTCAAGAGTAGGGACCTCACAGACAACAATCAAGTGCTGTCCCTTTCACATGCGCGTCCTTTGAGCTCCTCACACTCCCTTCTCTCTCTGATGAAACAGGCATCTCGAGCACCTCACAATGCTGCTCCTTCACCAACCAGCTTCCTCCAGCAGAAAGGACATCACAAGCTGCTCTCCAGCAATGTCACCTTTGCCTTCATCTTCCTCTTGCCCCTAACCTCTCACCTCATCTCCGCTCTCACCTGATCTCCCTGGCCTTTCCCTCACAATCCCTGCCCTCCTTCTAGCTCCTGGGAAACATGAGTTAGGCTTAGGAGTGGGGTTCAAGATGGGGGGGACAGGGGCATGGGACAGGATTAAGGACTGGGGTTAGGATTAAGCTTCAGGCATCTGGTGAGGGTTTCAGCTTTGGCATTGGTGCTCAGAGTAGGGCGAAGGATGAGAGCTCCAGGTTAGGCATTAGGGTGAGGGTACAGCAAAGGTTGAGGGTGAGCTGGGCAATGCCAGGTCGGAGGGGCCAGGGTGTGTGGGCACTCTGCGTGCTTCCACCCTCATGGTGACCAGAGGGAAACCTCAGCTGGTGATGACCAAAAGCATCCCCATTGCAATGGGCTGGGGATTAGCGCTGGGCACATGACAGGGCACATCCAAGGGGCTACACGAGACAGGAGGTCTCTGTCTCCTTTCTTTGTCATCCTGAAATCGCTGCCTCTGGTTTTCTGCTCTAATCAGCCCCCAGGGAGCCATGCTTTTCCTGAAGCAGTTTCATCACCCACAGCTCTTGGCAGCCTCTGCTAAACCTCCAGGAATCTTTATTCCTGCCATGGCGCTCCACACTCAGTGCCTTTCCCCTGGGAGCTTGTTAGTGTGCAGCCACTATAATGAGTTTATTCTTGCCTCTCAATTTCTGCACAGTTGCAGGGGGACTTTTAGGAGAGACTGTCTTCTAGGAAGAGTTTTGCTAATGTCAACAAGCACATCATATAACACAAGTCCATTTCCTTCTCAGTCATAACTCCCTAATACTTTCAAGATTGACAAATGATTTTTCATTTGACTGTAAAATGTTCCCACACAACACGCCAGCCCCATTTGCTAGAGATGGGCATGGCATCAGGAGACACAGCCAGCCAGGTAGATGTGACCACAGGAAGATGGGCAGGGAGGTCACTGGAGGCATGAGTTGGTGACAAGGCTCTGGGCAGGACATTTGGCCAAGAATAAGGCAAAGTGGATGCTGAACCTCTGCCAAAAAAAAAAAAAAAAAAAAAAAAAAAAATTGAGAGATTTCTTCACATTTAAAAAGACATGAGTACTTTTTCACCGGCTGAAATGATTGAATATTTCCAAGAAAGCAACTGTTTTTTTTTCCCAAGTCATGCCATAATGATTCTATGATAATGAGATTTTTGGGGATGTGTATTACAATTACTAGAAGAAATAAGGATCCTCCCAAGTACTTGTGGTGTCAGTACTCTGTTACACTGTGCACTGAAACTCACTCATCTTTCAGGTCTTTCCACCTGTCATATTGAAATGGACTGTGTCTAAAGACACCTTTTCAGCAGACTTTCCTTTGCTCTCAGGATTTACTCCTCCCCTTACAACTTTTTACTCAGATCCACTTGAGGAATGTGTTTTATTTTTTATTCAATTTTTCAAATTTAGGACGGTTCCTATTTCTATTTAGAGCCAGTCCTCAGGTTAAATTGGGTGGGAATTGCTGCGAAGGAGCTGTAACATTCAGCTGCAGACTCGGTGCAGAAGCCTGATGTAGGAAAAGAATGCCAGTCCCGAGCGGCCCCTGAGAGAAATGGTGGGGTTGGGGAGGTGCGGAGGAAGGTTGTCCAGGCAGTGTGGGAACTCAGGGAGACAGCTGGAGTGCCCTTTCCACACCTCCTTAGGAGATCCTCTGGTTCAGCATCAATTGGAGAAAGCTGCTGTCACTTCTGTAAACTGAAAAACTAAAAAGCCCTAAAATATCAAAACTCCTTTTTTTATTTAAGTGCTCATTGAATTTTTCCACTTTAAGTAGACTCCTGAAACCTCTCCAATTAGCTGTACAAGTCTGGAAACCCTGAAGAAAATTAATGGAAGGCACATAGCTCGTTAGGGCTTTTTGTGTTTTAATTAGCCCCATGGTATATTTGGTGCTGAGCCCTTGAACTTCAGATACTGTGAGGAGATTGAACCAATCACTCAAGGAGTTAAAATCAGAAGCAAACACCCAAGTATCTTGGAGTGTTAATTGGCCCCAGTGAGGGCCATTGCTGACAAAGCCTCCCCATGGATTTGTTAGAGCAGAAAATTGGAGGCTGTGATTACAGGTAGGCAAAGGCGCTGTGCAGGTGGATCTGATGCTGAGTAACGCCTTGATGTAGTTTATCAAGATGTGTCAGAGCTCTAATATGAACTGGAGTCAAAGGCAGACAAGTGGTACGCCACAATTGATCTCACCAATGCATTGTTCTCAATCCCCTTGGCAGTGGAGCGCAGGCCACAGTTTGTTTTCACCTGGAGGGGCAGCCAGTGCACCCCAGAGGTGGAAACAGAGTCCTACCACTGGCCACGGACTGATCCAGACTGCACTGGAACAGGGTGAGGCTTCAGAACACCTGCAATACGTTGACGACATCATGGTATGGGGCAACACAGCAGAAGAAGTCTTTGAGAAAGGGAAGAAAATAGTCTAAATCCTTCTGATATCTGGTTTCACCATTAAACAAAGTAAGGTCAAAGGACCTGCACAGGAGATCCAATTTTTAGGAATAAAATGGCAAGATGGACACCATCAGATCCCAATGGATGTGATCTAAAGAATAGCAGCCATGTCTCCACTGACCAGCAAAAAGGAGACTCAAGCTTTCTTAGATGTTGTGGGTTTCTGGAGAATGCATATCCGAAATTACAGTCTGGTCTAAGCCCTCTCTATCAAGTGACCCAGAAGAAGAAGGATTTCAAATGGGGCCCTGAACAATGACAAGCCTTTGAACAAATTAAACAAGAAACAGTTTATGCAGTAGCTCTTGGTCAGGACCAGATGTCAAAAACATGCTCTACAGTGCAGCCGGGGAGAACGGCCCTACCTGGAGTCTCTGGCAGAAAGCACCAGGGGAGACTCGAGGTCGACCCCTGGGGTTTTGGAGTCAGGGATACAGAGGATCTGAGGCCCACTACGCTCCGACGGAAGAGGAGATATTGGCAGCCTATGAAGGGGTTCGAGCTGCTTCAGAGGTGATTGGCACTGAAGCACAGCTCCTCCTGGCACCCTGACTGCCAGTGCTGGGCTGGATGTTCAAAGCGAAGGTCCCCTCTACACATCATGCAACTGATGCTACATGGAGTAAGTGGGTTGCATTGACTACACAGCAGGCTCAAAGAGGAATCTCCAGTCACCCAGGAATTCTGGAAGCGATCACGGACTGGACAGTAGATCAAGATTTCGGAATTTCACCAGAGGAGGTGACGTGTGCTGAAGAGGTCTCACCGTATAATAAACTACCAGAAAATGAGAAGCAATCTGCCCTGTTCACTGATGTGTCCTGTCACACTGTGGGAAAGCATCAGAGGTGAAACGTTGCTGTATGGAGTTCCTACATGATGAGTCGCAGAAGTTTCTGAAGGAGGTGAATCGAGCCAGTTTGCAGAGGTGAAAGCCATCCAGCTGGCTTTAGACATTGCTGAACTTCTCGTTCAGCATGTGGCCAACACTCTACCTCGATACTGACTCATGGATGGTGGCCAATGCCCTGTGGGGGTGGTTACAGCAGTGGAAGCAGAGCAACTGGCAACGCAGAGGCAAACCCATCTGGGCTGCCCCACTGTGGCAAGATATTGCTGCCCGGCTAGAGAACCTCATTGGAAAAGCACATCACTTAGATGCCCACGTACCCAAGAGTTGGGCCACTGAGGAACATCAGAACAACCAGCAGGTGGATCAGGTTGCTAAGATTGAAGTGGCTCAGGTGGATCTGCGCTGGCAGCATAAGGGTGAATTATTTATATCTTGGTGGGCCCATGACACCTCAGGCCATCAAGGAAGAGATGCAACATATAGTTGGGTTCATGATTGAGGGGTGGACTTAACCATGGATGCTATTGCAGAGGTCATCCATGAATGTGAAACATGCGCTGCAATCAAGGAAGCCGAACAGCAAAAGCCTGTTTGGTATGGAGGACAATGGCTGAAATATAAATATGAGGAGGCCTGGCAGATTGATTACATCACACTCGTACAAGCCCACCAAGGCAAGCGCTATGTACTTACCATGGTGGGAGCAACCACTGGATGTCTGGAAACATATCACGTGCCCCATGCCAATGCCCAGAACACTATCCTGGGCCTTGAAAAGCAAGTCCTGTGGTGACATGGCACCCCAGAGAGAATTGAGTCAGACAACGGGACTCATTTCTGAAACAACCTCATAGACCCCTGGGCCAAAGAGCATGGTACTGAGTGGGTGTATCACATCCCCTACCATGCACCAGCCTCTGGGAAAACTGAACGATTCAATGGGCTCTTAAAGACTACCTTGAGAGCAATGGGTGGTGGGACCCTCAAATATTGGGATACACATCTAGCAAAGGCCACCCGGTTAGTCAACACTTGGGGATCTGCCAATTGAGCTGGCCCTGCCCAGTCAAAACTCCCACGCCCTGCAGAAGGGGATAAAGTTCCTGTAGTGCACATAAAAAATACACTAGTGAAGACAGTCTGGGTTATCCCTGCGTCAGGCAAAGGCAGACCTTTTCACCCTTCTTGGAAATTGGGACAACATTTGCCAGCTTCCAGTCCACTGGGACCTTTCCAGACTTGTCATGTGGAAACCTGGTACCAAGGGATTGGACCCCTTGTGTGGAATGGCTTTGCTTCACAGCAGAGAAATACTGGGGTGGGTGGCAGGTGGCAACTTAAGGATGAATGAGGTTCCCACCAAGAGAGCAATGGCTGCAGCCCCCAAGGCCAGAGAGAAACGGGCCTGGGCTGTGCAGCCCTGGCAGGAGAGGGGGTTGCTGTCCCCGGTGACTCTGCAGCAGCGTGGGGCCTGTGGCAGAGGTGAAGCCGATCTCCAAGAAGGACAAGCTGCTGCTGACAAAGTCCCTAGGGGAGGACAGTCCAGCCACGCTGTGGACATCATGCGGGGGGCTGACTGGCTAGAGAGCAGCGCTGCAGAGAAGGGCCTTGGGGTCCCAGAGGATGACAAGCTGAGCAGGAGCCAGCAGTGCACCATCGTGGCAAAGGCCATCAGCCACCTCCCCTGGCCCCATGGCAGTTCCCACCGCAGGGTGCTGCTGCAGAGCTCTGGGCACTCACACCAGAGCCCCGGCCCCTCTGAAGGACACAGCAGCTCCTGGGGGGCAGGGAGGCAGTTCAGCCTCCCCATCAGCCCAGGGCTGGTGCTGGCTCTGAGTGCACGAGCAAACAGAGGCCACTCAATCGCTGGCTCTCCTGCATTCATATTCTAGGGGACCCCTAACCCCAACAGCCTTTGCCCCTTCTCTGCCCCCACCAGCCCCACTCCCCAGCACAACACAAGAGTCCTGGCCCTGGGGGTCCTCAGGCAGCTCATGGATCTCTCCACTCTCCCCTCCCCGTGCCCGCTGGTGCCCCACTGACTCCCATGGCACTGTAGAGTCCTTGTTTGTGGATACATCAACTTAGTGCTTTACTTTGGGGGCAATTCTCCTTTAAGGGTGTTCCACTTTGTGTGTCTCCATTCATTCCCACCCCAGGGCACAAGGTGAGTCCCCATCCTCTCCTGACTCCTCCAAACTCGTATCCAGATACACTGCTATATGCCATCGGGCCTGTCATATGTGAAGAAGCCTGAGGATGTAATGGAGAGCTGATGGACCATCTCAACAGCAAATGGACACCTTTAAAACCAGAACTTTTGGGCCAATGGAACCCCATGGTACTGTGAGCTTAACCCCAAACACAGGGAGAACACAAGGAGAACAGACTCTTTAAAAGATCAATTCTTTGGATATTTCACTGGCAGTACTCTAGGGGAAGAGCCCAGGCTTCAGGTACTGCACCAAGAGATCCTCTTGATCTTGAAGGGCTGCGATTGAGCATCTCACATCTGACACAGTGCTGCACAAGGGTCAGACACAACAAAATCAAACCTCCAGACAAGTAATATAAACTAGAAAAGTAAATATAAGCAGGATTTTTTACAAGGGAAAAGTGCTGACTCCTGGTCTAAAATGAACTCTGGGACATGTGCAGAGAAATAGAGACAGGTTATTGTTGGTGAAATAAAAACCATTAAACATGTTTCCATAGCGAATCCTTGAGCTCCTTGTTCCTCATGCTGTAGATGACAGGGTTCACTGCTGGAGGTACCACGGATTACAGAACGGCCACCACCAGGTCCAGGGATGGAGAGGAGATGGAGGGGGGCTTGAAGTAGGCAAATATGGCAGTGCTGATAAACAGGGAGACCACGGCCAGGTGAGGGAGGCACGTGGAAAAGGCTTTGTGCCGTCCCTGCTCAGAGGGGATCCTCAGCACAGCCCTGAAGATCTGCACATAGGACAGAAGAATAAAAACAAAACAACCAAAGAATAAAGAGGAACTAACCACAATAAGCCCAGCTTCCCTGAGATAGTCTGAGTGTAAGCAGGAAAGTTTGAGGATCTGGGGAACTTCACAGAAGAATTGGTCCAGGGCATTGCCGTGGCAGAGCGGTATAGAAAATATATTGGCCGTGTGCAGCACAGCATAGAGAAACCCAGTGCCCCAGGCAGCTGCTGCCATGTGGACACAAGCTCTGCTGCCCAGGAGGGTCCCGTAGTGCAGGGGTTGGCAGATGGCAACGTAGCGGTCGTAGGCCATGACAGTGAGGAGAGAATACTCTGCTGACATCAGAAAGAAATAAAAAAAGACCTGAGAAGCACATCCTGTGTAGGAGATGGCCCTGGTGTCCCAGAGCAAGTTGGCCATGGCTCTGGGCACTGTGGTGGAGATGGAGCCCAGGTCGAGGAGGGAGAGGTTGAGGAGGAAGAAGTACATGGGGGTGTGGAGGTGGTGGTCGCAGGCGATGGCAGTGATGATGAGGCCATTGGCCAGGAGAGCAGCCAGGTAGATGCCCAGGAAGAGCCAGAAGTGCAAGAGCTGCAGCTCCCGTGTGTCTGCGAATGCCAAGAGGAGGAACTCAGTGATGGAGCTGCTGTTGTTGGTCATTTGCTGGTTCTTGATATGGGGCCATTGTCCTAAAAAGGAAAGGACAAGGAAAGCTATGACAGAGTTCTCTGAGGAAAGCCACTCCATTTTTCACAGAAATCCCACCCCATGTCCCCCAATTCCAAGGCATTTCCTCTCTTTGCTTTGTGCTGGCTGAGTGTGCTGTGAGGAGCAGGACCTCTGCCCCTGTGCTGCCAAGGAGTCAGCTCTGCCCTGCTGCAGTGAGTACATGGGAGCTGGTTCTTGGCTTCCCCAATGGTCACAAGGGCTGTCAGATGCAATTCACCCTTGATGGAAATGTTCAATATCTGCACTCACCACTCCAAAGAGACTGGGTGGCAGAAGAGAGGCTGAGCATGTTTGTTGTTGCTCTGTAGTTCTTTTGTTTCCATCATCACATCTGGTGAGTATTAGCTTTAGGGCCAAAGATCCTCTTTTTTACAACTGAAAGGGTGGATTGTTAGAAAAAGAGACGCAAAAGGTCTTGCTCCGTGCTTTTGCTTCTGCTACCTCGAGGTAGAAGATGATGACAGCATATACTGATTAGTGTTTAAAAAAAAAAAAAAAAAAAGGAAGCGCAACTAGGGTTTGATGAAAGCAGGAGAGTCCTATTTCAAAGGACAGATCTTAGAACTGGATCTTAGAACTGGACATGGCCTCTCTCAGACAGAAGCAAAGGAATCTGAGAGGAGACTGGCAACCCACGAGGGATGGCTCAGAAATCCCTGGGATCCTACAGGAGAGCTGTGCCTTTCTCGGGGGCAGCACAGAAGCTCGGTGGGACGGACAAAGAAGACATTCAGGAATCCTGAAGATGGGATGTCCTAAAGGCAGAGTCAGCTCATTGCTCAGCAGACAATGCCCAGCAGACATCTAGAGTGAGGGACCACAAGAGAGCAGCCTGAAGGCAGCCTAGCCCAGGGCTTGGCTGCAGTTTCCTCCCACTCCCTGCCCATGTCTCTGCTGCCTGGAGCTGTCCCTGCCAGGAGCTGGTGCTCTGCCCACACCTCTCCTCCCTGTCCCTGCTCACAGAGCCCATCCCACCCTCTGTGTGCTCAGCTCTGCCCTGCAGACACCTCCTGGTACCAGGGCCCTGCCCAGGGGCACCTCTGTGTTGGCAGGTCTTAAGGAGAAGAGCAGATCAGCCCTGAAGAGACCACAAAGGTGATGTTGATGCTTTCTGTAGGCAGAGGAAAGGGTGAAGTGACTTTATCAGGTGCCTTGAAAAACCTGTTCATCACTCACTGTAATGCTGTAGGAGTCTGACTCTTGTGTAAACCTGACAGCTCCATCACTGTTTCCTCCTACCATCACAGCAGGGAATTGAAAGCACCAACCCTGGGAAGCACCTTCACTCACAGGTACCTTCTTCCTTGATAATCTTATTAAAAAGTTCCCTGTGAAATATCCCGGGGGCGATCTGGAGCTGTAATCAGGGCTCACAAAGACCCCTCTCAAGAGCAGAAGGACCCTGCCCTGCCCTGCCCTGCCCTTCCAGGGGGTCGCTCCTTCCACCCACAGCTTCTCCCTGCAGTGCCCTGGGCAGCTCCCCGGGCAGGCTGAGTGCTGACCCTGGCAGGTGGCAGAGTCCCTGCCCCGGCACACAGCCCCTGGGCTGCAGGGACCCTGCTCTGAAGGACACAACTGGGCACCCCTGGCTGCACACCTGCATTCACAGCCACTCAAACTGTGAGCTGTGGGCTCTGCCAGCTTGAGGAGATGCCTCCAGGAACCGCATCGGCATTGCCCTGCACCCAGAGACTTACCATGTCAAGGGCTCTGAAGATTTCTCCTTCCCTGAGCTCTCAGCAAGCCTCCCATTTCCAACTGCCTTGAAGCTCTCTCTGCCTCGCTGTTCTCCCCTCGGTGCCTGCAGGCAGAGCCCTCAGCCCTGCTGTGCTCTGCAGAGGAGCTGCTCCTGGCCAGAGATGTCTCTCTGCAGCACAGCCCACTTGCCATGAGCTCCTTTATCCCAGGAGACCAGCAGCAGAGGCCCAGCCCAAGGCGGCATGGTAATGACCCCTCTGGTGGGTTTGGGGATGAGTCCATGAAGCTCAGACCCTGAGAGGAAGCTGATGAAACCTCTCCAGAAGTCACAGTCCGATGCAAACTCCACAGTTTCTTGGAGCATTAATGGGTCCCCCTGAGGGCCATCCCTGACAAAGCAACTCTGGGGCTGGTTAGAGCAGGCAAGTGGAGGCAGTGATGACAGGTAGGCAAAGGCAATGGCAAGGTGGCTCTGATGCTGAGTAATCCTGGGTGTGTTTCATCAAGCCAAAGGGCCATGCCCTGGCCCCCAGCCCCTGCGAGGGGAGACCCTGTCCCTCACACGTGTCTCAGGGCTCTTCCTGGGGCAGGGTGTTGTGGGGACGTGCAATGCCAAGTGCAGGACAATGGTACGACACCTCCCAGGCCTTTGAGTGGAGACAAGGAGGCCATGAGGCCCTCGTGCTGTAAGGATTAGGTGTCTCCTGGTAGGCCTTGCTGACCCAGACAACAGCCACAGCCAATGGGAGCAAGACCTCAGCTCTGTTGGGGGCTTTTGAATTTGTCATCTCCCTTGACCATCTCCACCACAGGTTGTCCTATGGTGTCCTATGCCTGCATCTGTTTCCCTGAAGGCTGTGGACATCCACTGTGCTTGCCAACCTTGCTCTCACTTGAGCATCTTCCTACCCTTACTGATATCTCTCCATCCTCAGGGGCTGTGTGTTGAAATACAAAGCTTTTGCTAATCCAGACTCTTTCTGGGTGGCCTCTTGTACCACAGAACTGCACTTGGAGTGATGTTTCGTGTAACTCAACGTGACATGAAATCCTCATGCCCAGTCTCAACTTCCAAAGCTTCCCTTTGTGCCATTATTTCTTTCTTGTGTTGCTTTCCAATGTTGAGAAAAACTCCACCATCTCTGAAACCACACTTCAACCAGTCTCAGGATGGTCTGGGTGGCCATGGTCATCCTAATGCAGACCTGTATGCAGGTGGCCTTGTTCATAGTGAACATGCACCAATGGCTTGTATGGTGTCCCACGTAGCGCCCAGACCCTTCTCCTCAGGGTCACTGCTCAGCCGGTCAGGTGCAAGCCTGCCCTGATGACCGAGGTTACTCTGCCTTCTAATGCAGGACTGGCCACTTCTCCTTGTAACCCTCAAGAGGTTTGTGTTGACTAGCATCTCAAAGTATCTCAGGTCCCTCTGGACTGAAGCTCCATTTGGTCAGCGGTTACTGTTTGTGTGTGGGTGGCTCACCCTGATGGTGGTGGAGTCTCACAAGAGAACAGCATGAGGAGTTGCAGGGCTCTACAGACCCAGGTAGGAATTGCCATGAACACCACCTCCAAAAACACCAAATGAGATTACAAAACCAGCAAAACGAGGGCCAGCAGATGTGTTTGGTTTGTGTGGCAAGGTTTTGGTAGCAGGAGGAGGGGAGGCTACAGGGATGTCTTCCGTGAGAAGATGCCCGTGACAGTAATTAGTGAATGATCTCGCCTTGTCCTTATCTTGACCCCTGAGCCTTTCGTTATATTTTCTCTCCCCTGTCCAGCTGAAGAGGGCAGTGATAGAGCGGCTTTGGTGGGCACCTGACGTCCAGCCAGGGTCAACCCACCACAACTGGGAGCACTGGTGTGGCACTGGGAGCACTGGAGGGAGCCTGTGAGCAGCTCTAGTAGAAATGGAGCCTAGAAATGTAGACTAGAAATGGAGTAGAAATGGAGACTAGAAGCACCGCGGGGAGCCTGGGAGTGGCTCTGGGGGCACTGGGGGGGATCCAGGGAGCCATAGTGGGAGAACTGGGGTGGCACTGGGACCAGTGGGGGAGACAGGGAGCCACCCTGGGTGCACTGAGGTGGCAGTGGCAGAACTGGGAGGGGAGCCAAGGAGCCCCACTGGGAGAACTGAAGAAGCACTGGGAGAAACAAAGAGTGGCACTGGCTGCACTGCAGTGGCACTGGGAGCACTGGGCTGAGGCAGGGAGCCGAACTGGGAGCACTGGGGCAGAACTGGGGGGACTAGGGGGACCGAGGGAATTGCTCTGCAAGTACTGGGGCGGTACTGGGAGCACTGGGGGAAGCCAGTGAATGGCACTGGGAGAACTGGAGTGCAACTAGGAGCACTGCAGGGAGCCTGGGAGCTGGACTGGGAGCACTGGGGTGGCTCTGGGAGAACTGGAGGGAGGGGGGGAGGAGGGCAAAGAGCCCCACCAGGTTCACTGTGAGGAGCCAGGAATCCACACTGGGAGCACTGGAGTGGCAGTGGGAGCCCTGCGGTGAGCTAGGGAGCAGCACCGACAGCACTGGGGTGGCACTGGGAGCACTGGAGCGGCACTGTGATCCACACTGGCAGCACTGGGGCAGAACTGGGAGCACTGGAATGAGCCAGGAAACCACACTGGGAGCACTGGGGCAGATCTAGGAGAACTGGTAGGACCGGGGAGCCACACTGGGAGCACTGGGGAAACACTGGGAGCACTGTGGCTGCACTGGGAGCTCTGGGGTGGCACTGGGAGCTGTACTGAGAGTACTGGGGAGATACTGGGAGAACTTGGAGGAGCCAGTAATCGGCACTGGGAGCACTGGTGTGGAACCGGGAGCACTGCAGGGAGCCAGGGAGCTGCTCTGGGAGTACTGGGGCACCACTGGGAGAACCGGGGCAGCACTCTGATCCTCACTGGCAGCACTGGAGTGTCACTGGGAGGACTTCTCACCTCTGTGCCTGGCAAGATCATGGAGCGGATCCTCCTGGGAACTGTGCTCAGGCACATGGAAAACCAGGAGGTGATTGGTGACAGCCACCATGGCTTCACTAAGGGCAAACCCTGCCTGACAAAGTTGGTGGCCTTCTACGATGGGGTTACAGCGTTGGTGGATAAGGGACGAGTGACCGCCGTCACCTACCTGGACTTGTGCAAGGCATTTGACACTGTCCCACATGACATCCTTGTCTCTAAATTGGAGAGACATGGATTCGATGGAGGGACCACTCGGTGGATAAGGAATTGGCTGGATGGTCGCACTCAAAGACTTGTGGTCAACAGCTCAATGTCCAAGTGCAGACCAGTGACGAGTGGTGTTCCTCAGGGGTTGGTATTTGGACCGGAACTGTTTAACATCTTTGTCAGTGACATGGACAGCTGGATCGAGTGCGCCCTCAGCAAGTTTGCCAACAACACCAAGCTGTGTGGTGTGGTCGACACGGTGGAGGGAAGGGATGTCATCCAGAGGGACCGTGACAGGCTGGAGAGGTGGGCCCGTGCGAACCTCATGAAGCTCAACAAGGCCAAGTGCAAGGTCCTGCACATGGGTCGGGGCAATCCCAAGCACAACTACAGGCTGGGTGCAGAATGGATTGAGAGCAGCCCTGAGGAGAAGGATTTGGGGGTGTTGGTTGATCAAAATCTCAACATGAGCCGGCAATGAGCGCCTGCAGCCCAGAAAGCCAACCATGTCCTGGGCTGCATCAAAAGCAGCGTGACCAGCAGGTCGAGGGAGGGGACTCTGCCACTCTGCTCTGCTCTCATGAGACCCCACCTGCAGTACTGCGTCCAGCTCTGGGGACCCCAGTACAAGAAAGACATGGAGCTGTTGGTGTGAGTCCAGAGGAGGCCAGGAAGATGATCAGAGGGCTGGAGCATGTCTCCTGTGAAGACACAGTGAGAGAGTTGGGGTTGTTTAGTATAGAGAAGAGAAGGTTCTGGGGAGACCTAATTCTTTCTAGGTCTTCCAGTACCTGAATGGGGCCTACAGGAAAACTGGAGAGGGACTGGTTATCAGGGAGTGTCGTGATAGGACAAAGGGGAATTGGGTTTAAGCTAAAAGAGGGTAGATTCACACTAGATGTTTGGAAGAAATTCTTCATTGTGAGGGTGGTGAGGCACTGGAACAGGTTGCCCAGAGAAGCTGTGGATGCCCCATCCCTGGATGGTTTGAAGGCCAGGTTGGATGGAGCTTTGGGCAGCCTGGTCTAGTGGAGGGTGTCCCTGGCCATGGCAGAGGGGCTGGAACTAGATGACCTTTGAGGTCCCTTCCAACCCAAGCCATTCTATGATGATTCTATGATGATTCTAACAGAAGGAGATATTCAGAAAGCTGGTCAAAATCTCCTTTTATGAAGGAAAAAGAAACAAACAAACAAACAACCCCCCCCAACACCAGTTTAGACTTAAACAACAGATGAGCAGAGCTTTAAGTGATGTGGAGGGAAGTGATGCCATCTGTCCCAGGTAAGTTTTTGTACTCCAGTGATAGAACAGAGTGGGGTAAATTCAGTGTTATAATCACAGTTAGTTCCTTGGCAGGTAGAACTGGTGGAGAATTTTTATTGTCATTCCTGTTCTGTCTAGTGAGAGGGTGCATACAGAGTGCGTATAACAGAAAGAATCTCAGAAGATTATGAAAAAGTGAAAGATTTGAAACAGGGAAGAAACATCTGAATAGAATAGAACAGAACAGAACAGAACAGAATAGAACAGAATAGTTCGAGCTGGAAGGGACCATCTATTCCAACTGCAGAACAGGGCTGATATCACTCAAGCCGTTAAAGATCAAAGGGGCTTTGGATTATTGGGTGTGCGGTCACTGGTGTGTACATGTTCTGGCAGGGGCTTTTCCAAAGGCAACCATCACCTCAGCTGATGTACCTCCACTGTGAACTTATCCACAGGTCACTGTCCATTTGACTCCTGTTCACACGGGTGTTTTAGCAAGTTCCCTTGCTGCCCCCGAAGCTACTCGCTGGTGGGAGCAGAGTGGAGAAAAGAAGAGATGAGATGCCCTGCAGGACTTCATGCTTACAAAGAAGGAAGAGCTGGTCAGAGATGTAACAGTCAGGGGTGAGAAAGTAGAGTGTAGGATCCTGAGAGAAGGGAAGAAGGCCAAGAGCAGGACTTGAGGAGAGCAGAAGCTGACCTCCTGGCCGCCATGCTTGGAAGAATCCCATGGGATATGGCCCTGCAGAGAAGAGAGGTGCAGAGAGCTGTTTGATGCGCCTAATGCAGAAAGTCAAGAAAAGGTGGCCAGAGGAAGGCATGGATGAGAAAGGAGCTGCTGACGAAAAACCAGGCATGCAGAGGAAGCACAGAGAAGGTGGAAGGTGGCTGCCTTCCAGCCTCAATGGTGCTGTGCTGCTGGGCTGGAGAGAATCATTTGTACGTGAGTGTCTGTCTGTACATGGGGGAACTGGGGAGCTGAGGTGATCCTGGGGCCAGCTCCTCTATAGACGGAAGGTCTAAGACCAGCTCCTGGAGGGATCCATGTTGTCTGTGTGTCTACACGGCTATACATTTTCCTCTAATATCACCATGCGTACAAACAGCCCCACCCTCCTTTCTCCTTTCTCCACTGACCCTGGTTTGGCTTGCTCTGTACCCTCCTTTGGTGTTTTGCAGACTCTCTTCATGGCAATTCCTACCTGGGTCTGTAGAGATCTGCAGCTCCTCATGCTGTTCTCTTGTGAGACTACACCACCATCAGGGTGAGCCACCCGCACACAAACAGTAACCGCTGACCAAATGGAGCTTCAGTCCAGAGGGACCTGGAGAAACTCGGGGATTTGGCCAAAAGAAACCTCGTGACGTTGACAAGGAGAATTGGCCAGTCTGGCCTCAGGGAGAAGAACCAACGTGTACATCAGGGCCAGCTGGGACCTGCTGTGCTGAGGAGGGACTCTGAGGAGAAGGGCCTGGCAACTGCAAGGGACACCATCCGAGCCAGGGGTTTCTGCTCACTGTGAAGAAGGCCAGTTGCATACGGGGCTGCGTTAGGATGAGCATGGTCACCCAGAGCAGGGCAGTTCTTCTGGCCCTTGACACCGCACTGGTAGGGACCCCCACACATGGCTTTGTCCCAGTTCTCGGCTCCCTCTTTTGCTGGAGCTGGGAGGAGCTGGAGAGTGGCCAGAGGAGATGTGGCCAGGTGGAGTTTGGGGCCTTAAGCAGATGGGCTGTGTGGAGGGGCTGAGAGACCTGGGCTTCTTTGACCCCTTTGCCCAGTGGTGGGGAGGCTCAGGGCAGTCTAGGAGTAGCCTGAGACTGCTTGAAAGGTGGTTTCAGAGATGGTGGAGCTTTTCTGAAAAGTGGTAATATCATGAGAAAGACAAGATGCCACCAAGTGCATCTTGGGAGGTTGAGATGGGACACGAGGAGAAAGAAATGTCCCTGCAAGTGCAGTTCTGTGGTACAAGAGGCCACCCAGCAAGAGTCTGGATTAGCCAGAGCTTTGCCTTTCAATGAAGAGTCTGTGAGGATGGAGAGATATCAGTAAGGGTGGGAAGACACTCCTGGAAAAGCAGGCTGGGTGTCCAGAGCCTGCAGGGAAAGAGGTGCAGGTGTGGGACACCGTAGGACATGCTGTGGTGGAGACATCTGGGGGCAGTGGCAAGGCTGAAAGCCCCCAACACAGCCAGGACCCATGGACTTATGTGTGTCTGGTTTGTTTAACTGGTCCCTACCCTGAGACTCCTGCACCAAGCGTTAAGTCTTCCTTCCTCCAGATTCCCCTCTGGTCTCAGGGCCCTGGGATGCCTGATGGCTACTTTTTGCAGTGAAGACTAAGATGAGGAAAGCACTGAGTGTCTTGGGCTTTTCCATATCCTTTGTCATCAGGGCCTGTGGCCCATGTATCAGTGGGCCCACATTTTCCCTAGTCTTGCGTCTGTTCTCTCTGTACCTGTAGAAGCCTTTTCTTGTTTTTCTTCAGGTCCCTGACCAGATGTCATTGCTTTAACCCAGCCGGCAGCTGAGCACCTCACAGCAGCTCGCTCGCTCCCCCACAGCAGGATGTGGGAAAGAATTGGAAGTGTCAACGTAAAAACTCATGGGTTGAGATAAAGACATTTTAATAGGTAAAGCAAAAGCCACACGTGCAAGCAAAGCAAGACAAGGAATTCATTCCCCACTTCCCATCAGCAGGCAGGTGTTCAGCCATCTCCAGGAAAGCAGGACTCCATCATGCGTAACGGTGACTTGGGAAGACAAACGCCATCACTCCAAATGCATCTCTGCATGCTTAGGAAGTTGTCACTCATGTCCTCCAGAAGCCTTCTGGATGGCTTGTGCCCTGCTATGTTGCCCCTCAGGCAACTACCAAGGTGGTTCCATTCCCCCATGAGGACCAGCGTGTGAGAACATGAGGCTTCTTCCAGTGGTCTGAGGAAGGCCTTGTCCACTTCTTCCTGTTCAAGCACTCAATAGCAGCCACCCACTAAAAGGTCACTCATGTTGGTCTGCCTGCTAATCCTGACCCATAAGCTCTCGACTGGCTCATCATTTATCCCAAGGCAGAGCTCCATGCCTTCCCACTGTTCTCTCACTTAAAGGGGAACTTCTTCTCTGCAAAAAGCTGTCCTGGTCATTCTGAAGAGGTGTCATTCACCCTCCCTCCCTCCTAGCACTCCAGCTGTGTGAGGTATCCCAGAATGTCTCTTTTCCCAATGGGATCACAGCTCCATAACTGCCCACAAACTTCTAATTCCTCTTCTTGGTTCCCCACGCTGTGCTCATTAGTGCACAGGCACTTCAGAGAGGTGCCCAGCCGTGCTGATTGTCCAGAAAGGGAATGAGATCGTTCACCACAAGGCTGTCCCAATGCCACTGTCTGACTTGGGTGCATTCGCTTGAGGTGATTCCACTCCAGCCCTGATTTCCTGATGGTTATCTTCCTTTTGTTCACATAACAAACACTTTGCTGGCCTATTCCATCCATCACTGCCTCACATGACTGTTGGCTATTCTCACTGCTCCAACGTTCCCAGTTTAAAGGTCTTCTTACCAGGTTTGCCAGTTGTGGTGGGTTGACCCTGGCTGGGGGCCAGGTGCCCACCAGAGCCGCTCGATCACTCCCCTCTTCAGTAAGGCAGGGAGGGGAGAAAGGAGGATGGAAAAAACAACCCCAAACTCGTGGGTCGAGATAAAGGTAGTTTAATGTAGCTAAAGCAAAAAGCCGCGCGCGGAAGCAAAGCAAAAAGCAAAAGATTATTCTCTACTTCCCATCAGCAGGCGATGTCCGGCCACTTCCTGGGAAGTAGGGCTTCAGTATGCGTACCCCTTACTCCGGAAGACAAACATTGTTAAAAAAAACCCAAACAGCGAATGCCCCTGCTCTGTTCTTCCCCCTATTCTCAGTTTCTAATTGCTGAGCAGATGTCACATGGTATGGAATATCCCTTTGGTCAGTTTGGGTCAGCTGCCCTGGCTGTGTCCCCTCCCAAGATCTTGCCTACCCCCAGCCTGCTGCTGGGGAAAAAGAAATGTTGGAAAGACAGCCTTGATGTGTGCTGGCACTGCTCAGTAGTAGCCAAAACACTGGTGTGTTATCAACAGTTTGCTAGCTACCAATACACAGCTGTCGTGGTTTTACCCCAGCCGGCAGCTAAGCACCACGCAGCCGCTTACTCGCTCCCCCCCATCTGGATGGGGGAGAGAATTGGAAAAGTTAAAGTGAGAAAACTCGTGGGTTGAAATAAAGACCTTTTAATAGGTAAAGCAAAAGCCGCGTGCACAAGCAAAGCAAAGCAAGGAATTCATTCCCCACTTCCCATGGGCAGGCAGGTGTTCAGCCATCTCCAGGAAAGCAGGGCTCTGTCACGCGTAACGGTTACTTGGGAAGACAAACGCCATTGCTCCGAACGCCGCCGCCCCCCCCTTCTCTTCCCCCAAGCTCCTTATAAACTGAGCATGATGTCATATGGTATGGAATATCCCTTTGGTCAGTTTGGGTCACCTGTCCTGTCTGTGTCTCCTCCCAACTTCTTGTGCACCCCCAGCCATCCCGCTGGCAGGGCAGTGCAAGAAGCAGAAAAGGCCTTGGCCCCGTGTAAACGCACAATAAGTCCATAGAACAAAAACATCTCTGTATTATCAACACTATCTCCAGCACAAATCCAAAACATATCCCCACACTAGCTACCTTGAAGAAAATCAACCCTCTCAGCTAAAACCAGGACAACAGCACAGCACCATGAGGGCTGCTGTGGGGAGAATTAACTCCATCTCAGCCAGACCCAATACACCAGTCTGTTAGCAAAGATAATTTTACCCCACTTCATCAGGGGATAAATCTCCCCATCTAGTCCAAGCAGGTGCTGATCCTCAGTGAGGGTCTCGTGGTCATGGAAACTAAACCCCTGTTGTTGATACCAGCTCTGCAACCAACCGTTGACCAACAGGATACGTCCAGGCCTCAGGTTCCTCATCCTGACTGGCAGGATCAAGGAGAACACCACCTGGACCACCAAGCCCTTGACCATCACCCCCAGAGCCATGTAGCCATGCTCAATACTTTCCCAGTTTGGATGCATCATTGGTTCCTACATGGAAGAGCAGCAGGGGGTAATAGTCCAAAGGCCAGAAAAGCTTCATCAGCCTCTCAGCAATGCACCTTTTGATCAAGGTCGATGGACAGAGTTTGTTAGAAGCTTCTGGATGTTACAAGCAGATTGCTGGGAGTGAAGGAATCCTGTGACTCTCCTGACCTGGCAGCAAAAGGCACCCGCAGCTTCCTCAGAGAGTTCCAGGAGGCCCCCAATGATCTCAGACAAAATCTCCAGGAAACGTTTTCAGGACACTCTTGAAGAAAGCCCTGAGGAACATGGTGGGAATTTACTGTTCATCCTGAAGTGAGTGGGAGGTTGGTCTGGAGTACCCGCAAGGTCCCTTCTGGCCTGAATGCCTTGGTGTTTCTGTTGCTTCTGGTTGTAGCTTCTGTGAATCTTGATTTCCTTCTTGTGATTCTTAAATTGCTCCTGTGGGGGGGGGGGGGGGTGAGCACCAAGCATGGCATCCCCAGAGCCAGCCTCTCCTAGTGATGTAATGTTGTCTTGTGAGCCTGAAACATTTTAACTTCAAAGTTCAATTGTGAATGACGGCTTGTTCAGGTTGGGCTCTCCTCAGAGCCTGCAACGTCTGTGCATAACATCATGATGACATGCACAAGTGAGAGTGACCGATGTAGGAAGGCAGGTAGGTGATGATATTCTCACAACCCTGAAGTCCTTTGCAGATGCAAGAGAATCCAGCAGGACTGCAGGGACTGACACATCTCCAGCATGCATGTCTAAGGTCAATTTTCTTACTCTGGGAGGGTGAGGCAGCTGGGTTTGTTCGGTCAGGAGAAAAGGTGGCTTTGGGGAGACCATAGAGAGCCTTCAGACACCAACCAGGAAGGAATCAGGCAGAGACAGGTGCTTCACTGTTGTGAATGCATGATGGGAGCATGGGGGCCAATGAGCGATGAGAAGGTTTCCCAGGGAGTTGGTGCTATCTCTGTCTTTTGAAGGTTTCAGGTCCAACATGAGTGCACTCTTAGCAGATGTGCAGGTGACACCAAGCTGTGTGGTGCATTTGACATGCCTGAGGGATGGGATGCCATTCAGAGGGACCTGGACAAGCTGGAGAAGTGGATCCATGTGATCCTCATGAAATTCAGCAAGGCCAAATACAAGGTCCGACACCTGGGTCAGGCAGCCCCTGGTATCAATATCTTCTGGGCGATGAAGGGATTGAGAGCAGCCCTGTGCAGCAGGACGTGAGGGTACTGGTTGATGAAAACTGACATGAGCTGTCAGTGTGCACTTGCAGCCCAGCAATCCAACTGTATCCTGGGCTGCATCAAAAGAACCATGGCCAGCAGGTCAAGGGAGATGATTCTGCCCCTCTGCTCTGGTGAGAGCCCACGTAGAGTACTGTGTTCAGCTCTGCCGTCCTCAGTACAAGAAAGACATGGAGCTGTTGGAGTGAGTCCAGAGGACATCATAAAGATAATCAGAGGGCTGGAACACCTCTCCTGTGAAGACAGGCTGAGAGAGTTGGGGTTGTTCAGCCTGGAGAAGAGAAGGCTCTGAGGAGACCTTATTGCAGCCTTCCAGTACCTAAAGGTGGCCTAAAGGAAGGCTTGAGAGGGACTGTTTCCCAGGGAGTGTAGTGGTAGGACAAGGGGTAATGTGTTTAAACTAAAAGAGGGTAGATATGAGGAAGAAATTCTTCCCTGTGAGGGTGGTGAGGCACTGGCACAGGTTGCCCAGAGAAGCTGTGGATGCCCCATCCCTGGAAGTCTTCAAGGCCAGGTTGGATGGGGCTTCGGGAAACGAGGCCTAGTGAAGGGCGTCTGATCTTTGAGGTCCCTTCCAACTCAAATCATTCTATGATTCTATGCTTCTATGAAAACACTCTCCCGCACTGTATGCCACGGCCAAGCTGCACCTAGTAATGTCCACCTTCCACAAGGCATAGTCATACAAGAAATGATTTAGACAGCTAGGAAAGGAGAGATGAATTACAATTCAGGAGTTGAATAAAGAGATAATAAGACCTCTGAAAGAAAGGGCAAGTTTCTAACTGCCTGAAGCTCAAAGCAGCCACCGGATGGTTGGGAGGAATCTGAATGACCAAAAAGCAAGGGGAGGGGGAAGCCTGGAGAGCCATGGGAAGGGCCTATGTCCACTTACTTTGAGGAAAAGATGCCCTTAGACACGGTCCTTTAACCAGGAGAGGTGCAACACCCGGAAGGGGAGGGAGGTTAAACACACAGTGAAATAGAGTAGTGGTAAGGCAAGAATGAGCAAAGATCAGTATTTCTTCTCCCATGATTAATGCAATTCTTGGAAATCCCCATTGCGGGCATGGTGGGGAAACATTGTCATTTCATGAAAAGTACTCAAATGTTTCAGCTGCTAAAAATGTGCTGACATCTCTTTGAATGTCTAAACCCGTTGTTCACCTTTCCAGGCAGATCTCAGCTGTCTGACCAAAACCACCCATGGCCACTTGTAGGGGCCCCAGCGTAGCTGAGGGGCTTGCCTGGGACTGGCAGCTGTCAGAGAGGAGCTGTGGGAGAGCAGAGCCCCTGGGGAGCTGCAGGTGGAGGCTGGGCAAGGGGTCCCAGGGCATCGACACTGGCACCGAGCTTCTGTGTCCCTGAGACTGAAGGCATTCGTGTCCTACAAGTAACCCCAGTTCTGGAAAACAAGTTCCTTTGCAAAAAAGGAAAAAGAACACCAAATCCCATGAAAGACCAGAATATTAGAAGGAAAGACAAAAAAGTATGAAGAATTGTAAAACCTGAAAAGTGTGTTGACACATTTTCTTTTCTTTAGATTATTTCCTTCTTCATTTCTTTTTTTTATTTCATTTAATATATTAATTAGCATGTGTGAAGCTATAGCATTAAAAAAAAAAAAAAAAGTGTCTTGCACAGAGCCCCATGCCCACCCCCAAAACCTTCCTTGCCAGGACTGTTTATGTGTTGTGGATGAGTAGAATGCACCTCACTCAGAGAAGCAGCAATAAGCTGTCTTGAGGTAAAATGATAATTTGACAGAGTTCCATAAGTTGGCTGGAATTTAACAAAGTGGATTCAACAGTGGTTTGACAAGGTTCAGCAGGTTTGGCCCTGTGAGGTGCCAACACCTGAGCTGTCTGTCCTCATGCACTCCTCATGCACATGGGGTGTTCAGAGACACGAGTCCTTCCCTTGCAGACGCAGAGGCAGTGCATGGCAGCAGTCACAGTGTCTCGCTGGGCTCCTGTTGCCACGTCAGGAGGCTGGGAGGCACCTCAGCCCTGCGCTGTATCGCCCTGCTCTGCACTCGCCTGAGGTGCCCCAAGGCAGGAGGAATGGACACGGGGACCTGGGTTCAAGGAAGCCCACCCCAGTGCTGCATGCAGGTGGTTTCCCAGGGGATGTTACTCTCTAAGTCAAGTGACCTGGGGACACTGTGTGTCCCACGCACCTTCATGGTGTCCCCAGGAACAGCTGTGGGCATTTGTGCTCACTCAGGTTCCTCCCACCACACGCACACCATGTGCATGCTTACGACTCGTCTGTACGATGCCAAGATGGACTTGTGACCTGGTCACTCGGTGTCCCTCCGTGGAGGCACAAACAACCCCTCTGAGCTGGGGTGGGAGGCCAGTGCTGGCAATGGTGGTTGTTCTTGGCTGCTGTGTGACGATGACCGCGGGGCAGCTCTCCCGGGGTGCCCAGCACACATGGGCACAGAGCAGGTCCTGCTCTGCTGGTGCTTCATGGCTCTGCCAGGAGGCCTGGCTGTGTGAGGACACTGCTGTCTGCCCCCACCCTGCACACTCACACAGCTGAGGTGGACACCGGTGTTTCCCTCTCGCTGGCACTTCCCAGCCCAGACATCCCAGCCCCTTCCCAGCTCTCACCACTCCCCTGCCCCTCCCCAGGTGAGCAGAGCATCCCAGTCTGTGCTGGTCCCTCAGCAGGAAATGGAGAAGATGGAGGCGAGTGACAGTGTCTCTCTGGCTGGCATGCTGAGGAGATCTCCACGCCAGGCAGCCTGCAGCCCCCCTGCCAGTCCCGCTCCCCAGGACAGCACAGAGTCCTGGCCCTGGGGCTCCTCTGGCAGCTCCCGCTGCCCCAGTGGCAGGGCAGCCTGCCCCAAGCTGGCACCTGCAGCCAAGGCTTTCTCTTTCCATGTCTGCCCTGCACACACATGGTGCCCTGCTCTTCTCCCAGGACATCCCATCTCCCCACAGAGCCTTTCGACAAGGTGGGCACATCTGTGCTGGCCTGGACAGCCATTCCTACACCCCCTGCCCATGCTCTCCACAGCCCTTGAGCTGGTGGAGCTGCTCTGCAGAGCAAGTGGGCTGTGGGGCCTGGGGTCACAGGGGGACTCTGCAAGGGACGTGCTGGTCAGGCTGGGAGGCAGACCCAGCTCAGGGACATCACTGCCACTGACTGCCTCCCACAGAGGCTCTTATGTGGCCATGGAGGCTGCTCAGAGGTGACCTGCCTTATTGCCAATGCCATGAGATGTGTTTGGGTGCTGCACCGCATCCAGTCTATGGAAGTCCACTGATGGTAAAACGAACCACTCACCAGGCTCCTTTCCCTGTGCCTGCTGTGTCCCCTGGGCTTGCAGAACCCTCACTTGCTGGTTCACACCCACATTTAGCACTTGATCGCTGGGTCACTTCACCTTGCACGGGCTCGTGCTCAGTGGGCTCCATTCCCTGCTGACCTCCTGGCACGTGCTGTCCCTGCAGATCCCCTGGGCTCTCCTGGCAGCTCCTGATTCCTTCCAGAAAAACACTCCTCTGCTGTCAGCCCTACCACAGGCTGTCGAGCCCCAGGCAGCTTAGTTGGAGTCCATTCAGCATCTGTGTGGGTGCTCTCCACCCACAAGGAACACCTGAGCCATTCCTCAGTCCCTGGAAGAGCACACTGGGACCCTCATCTCATCCCTCTGCGCCCATGGAGAAACAAGCAAAGCAACAGTTTTCTTTAGAGTCTCTTCCTTGGGCATGTTCTTGAGAGAAACACTGGGCTCTGTACACAGGAACTGCCTCTGCAGCTCCAGAGAAGGTCTTGGGGGATAAAATCTCAGTCAGAAATGTCACTGCAGCGTCCTTTTTGATGTTGCAATACACAGAGTGTATGGAAATTCATTTACCCTGCTTCCGGGTAAAAACCAGACAGGTAGATAATGAATTAGCAATGGTATGAATAATGAAAATTCTTTGCGGACAACATTATTACAAGTGAAAAAAAGAAAAATAAAATAAATCAACAATGACATGAAGAGCGACAAAACACATCAAAGGAGACTGGGCCTGCCATGAATTCTGTTACAAGTGATATGTTGAAGGACATGTGCAGTATATTGCTTCTAAAAACCATCTAGTCATCAGTTTCC
Source organism: Grus americana (assembly GCF_028858705.1). Classification (NCBI taxonomy): domain Eukaryota; kingdom Metazoa; phylum Chordata; class Aves; order Gruiformes; family Gruidae; genus Grus; species Grus americana. The sequence goes on along the minus strand of NC_072878.1, from coordinate 756,221 downwards.
AAACTGCACCCTTGAGCTCCTGGTTCCTCATGCTGTAGATGAGGGGGTTCACTGCTGGAGGAACCACCGAGTACAGAACTGCCACCACCAGGTCCAGGGATGGGGAGGAGATGGAGGGGGGCTTCAGGTGAGCAAATACGGCAGTGCTGATAAACAGGGAGACCACGGCCAGGTGAGGGAGGCACGTGGAAAAGGCTTTGTGCCGTCCCTGCTCAGAGGGGATCCTCAGCACAGCCCTGAAGATCTGCACATAGGACACCACAATGAAAATGAAACAAACAAATGCTACACAGACACTAACCACAAGCAGTCCAGCCTCCCTGAGGTAGGAGTCTGAGCAGGAGAGCTTGAGGATCCGGGGAACTTCACAGAAGAACTGGTCCACAGCATTGCCCTGGCAGAGTGGTATAGAAAATGTATTGGCCGTGTGCAGCACAGCATTGAGAAACCCACTGCCCCAGGCAGCTGCTGCCATGTGGACACAAGCTCTGCTGCCCAGAAGGGTCCCGTAGTGCAGAGGTTGGCAGATGGCAATGTAGCGGTCATAAGACATGATAGTGAGAAGATAAAACTCTGCTGACATCAGAAGGAAAAAGAGAAAGACCTGTGCAGCACATCCTGTGTAGGAGATGGCCCTGGTGTCCCAGAGCGAGTTGGCCATGGCTTTGGGTACAGTGGTGGAGATGCAGCCCAGGTCGAGGAGGGAGAGGTTGAGGAGGAAGAAGTACATGGGGGTGTGCCCAAGGGGCATCTCCATGCTCCTTGAGAAGTGCCATGGCAAATGTCCCAGGGGCGATCTCAAGCTGTAATCAGCCCTCACAAACAAAGCACCCTCTCAAGAGCAGAAGGACCCTGCCCTGCCCTTCCAGGGGGTCGCTCCTTCCACCCACAGCTTCTCCCTGCAGTGCCCTGGGCAGCTCCCCGGGCAGGCTGAGTGCTGACCCTGGCAGGCGGCAGAGTCCCTGCCCCGGCACACAGCCCCTGGGCTGCAGGGACCCTGCTCTGAAGGACACAACTGGGCACCCCTGCCTGCACACCTGCATTCCCAGCCACTCAAACTTGCCTCTGCACAGGGAGTCCACCTGGCACATCCCAGGAGCTGTGGGCTCTGCCAGCTTGAGGAGATGCCTCCAGGAACCGCATCGGCATTGCCCTGCACCCAGAGACTTACCGTGTCAAGGGCTCTGAAGATTTCTCCTTGCGTGAGCTCTCAGCAAGCCTCCCATTTCCAACTGCCTTGAAGCTCTCTCTGCCTCGCTGTTCTCCCCTCGGTGCCTGCAGGCAGAGCCCTCAGCCCTGCTGGGCTCTGCAGAGGAGCTGCTCCTGGCCAGAGATGTCTCTCTGCAGCACAGCCCACTTGCCATGAGCTCCCTTTGTCCCAGGAGCCTGGAGCAGCTCAGCAGCAGAGGCCCAGCCCAAGGCGGCATGTTAATGACCCCTCTGGTGGGTTTGGGGATGAGTCCATGAAGCTCAGGCCCTGAGAGGAAGCTGATGAAACCTCTCCAGAAGTCACAGTCCGATGCAAACTCCACAGTTTCTTGGAGCATTAATGGGTCCCCCTGAGGGCCATCCCTGACAAAGCAACTCTGGGGCTGGTTAGAGCAGGCAAGTGGAGGCAGTGATGACAGGTAGGCAAAGGCAATGGCAAGGTGGCTCTGATGCTGAGTAATCCTGGGTGTGTTTGATCAAGCCAAAGGGCCAAGCCCTGACCCCCAGCCCCTGGGAGGGGAGACCCTGTCCCTCACACGTGTCTCAGGGCTCTTCCTGGGCCAGTGTGATGTGGGGATGTGCAATGCCTAGAGCAGGACTACCACACACTCTTTCTCAGGCTCACAGGTTGTGACAAGGGGGCGATGAAGTCCTGGTGCTCTAATGATAAGATGTCTCCTCACAGGCATCACCTGCAGAGAGAACAGCCACAGCCCAGCAGACCAAGACCTTGGCTGTGTTGGGGGCTTTCAGCCTTGCCACTGCCCCCAGATGTCTCCACCACAGCATGTCCTACGGTGTCCCACACCTGCACCTCTTTCCCTGCAGGCTCTGGACACCCAGCCTGCTCACCAACTTGGGTCTCACCTGAGCATCTTCCTACCCTTACTGATATCTCTCCATCCTCACAGACTCTTCATTGAAAGGCAAAGCTCTGGCTGATCCAGACTCTTGCTGGGTGGCCTCTTGTACCACAGAACTGCACTTGCAGGGACATTTCTTTCTCCTCGTGTCCCATCTCAACCTCCCAAGATGCACTTGGTGGCATCTTGTCTTTCTCATGATGTTTCCCAGTTTTCAGAAAAGCTCCACCATCTCTGAAACCACCTTTCAAGCAGTCTCAGGCTACTCCTAGACTGCCCTGAGCCTCCCCACCACTGGGCAAAGGGGCCAAAGAAGCCCAGGTCTCTCAGCCCCTCCACACAGCCCATCTGCTTAAGGCCCCAAACTCCACCTGGCCACATCTCCTCTGGCCACTCTCCAGCTCCTCCCAGCTCCAGCAAAAGAGGGAGCCGAGAACTGGGACAAAGCCATGTGTGGGGGTCCTTACCAGTGCGGTGTCAAGGGCCAGAAGAACTGCCCTGCTCTGGGGGACCATGCTCATCCTAATGCAGCCCCGTATGCAAGTGGCCTTCCTCACAGTGAGCAGAAACCCCTGGCTCGGATGGTGTCCCTCGCAGTTGCCAGGCCCTTCTCCTCAGAGTCCCTCCTCAGCACAGCAGGTCCCAGCTGGCCCTGACGCACAGGTTGGTTCTTCTCCCTGAGGCCAGACTGGCCAATTCTCCTTGTCAACGTCACGAGGTTTCTTTTGGCCAAATCCCCGAGTTTCTCCAGGTCCCTCTGGACTGAAGCTCCATTTGGTCAGCGGTTACTGTTTGTGTGCGGGTGGCTCACCCTGATGGTGGTGTAGTCTCACAAGAGAACAGCATGAGGAGTTGCAGATCTCTACAGACCCAGGTAGGAATTGCCATGAAGAGAGTCTGCAAAACACCAAAGGAGGGTACAAAGCAAGCCAAACCAGGGTCAGCGGAGAAAGGAGAAATGAGGGTGGGGCTGTTTGACGCATGGTGATATTAGTGGAAAATGTATAGCCGTGTAGACACACAGACAACATGGATCCCTCCAGGAGCCAAATCCAGCAGCCCGACAGAGGTGAGACTGCTGCAGCTCCATGCGACGCCATCCCACACACACACGTGCACACAGAAATGCCAGCACATGTGCACGTGCACACACCCCCCACACACACACTCAGAATGAAGTCTCTCAGTCAACTTGCAGAGTCTACAGCAGCTGGCACTGAACTCCCCTGCTCCTCCAGAACCAGCCTCTCCATGGTCTCACCATCGGAGTGGCTCACACAGCCTTGGCTCCCAGGTCACTTCACCTTTGCACCAGCGACTCCAGCTTGATCTTCACCACCAATTGCACACTGACGCGTGTAACCTCACTCGCTCCGCAGCCAGCAGCACAGACACATGGGCCTCTGTGACAGCTGGTCTGACTCCCCTTGCTGGCACGTAGAGCTGCTCCTGGCACATGCCCGCATACAGCATAGAGAGCCCCCCAGCCAGGAACAGAGTTAGAAATGGAGCTGAATGAGGAGACACATCAGATGGTTGAGTTCAGGCGCAGGGCATGTCCAGACCAGCATATTGACCAGACAAAGGTTTATATGCGAAGGCTCCTTTTATCCCTGTTATATTTATGGATGAAATCATCTTGAGTGCCCTCCCATAGCACATACAGGATAAGCAATCAGGCTCAGTCATCATGTGTTCATGAAAGGCAGGTCCTTCTTGATTACCCTCATCTCCTTGTATGACAAGGTGACCCACTTAGTGGATGAGGGAAAGATGGTGGATGTTGTCTACCTAGACTTTAGTAAAGCCTTTGACACCATTTCCCAGAGTATTGTCCTGGAGAAACTGGCTGCTCATGGAGTTTGTGGGTATGTTCTTCGCTGGGTAAAAAACTGCCTGGATGGCAGGGCCTAAAGAGTTGTGGTGAATGGAGTTCATACCAGTTGGCGGTATTCGCCAGGGCTCAGTACTGGTGCCAGTTCTCCTTAATGTCTTCATGAATGATCTGGACGAGGGGATCAAGTGGACCCCCAGTAAGTTTGCTGATGACACCAAGTTGGGTGGGAGTGTGGATCTGCTTGAGGGTATAAAGGCTCTGCAGAGGGATCTGGACAGGCTGGATCAATGAGCAGAGGCCATCTGTATGAGGTTCAACAAGGCCAAGTGCCAGGTCCTGCACTTGGGTCACAACAACCCCCGGCAACACTACAGGCTTGGGGAAGAGGGGCTGGAAAGCTGCCTGGCGGAGAAGGACCTGGGTGTGCTGGTTGACATCCGGCTGAACATGAGCCAGCAGTGTGCCCAGGTGGGCAAGAAGGCCAAGAGCATCCTGGCTTGTGTCAGAAATAGTGTGGCCAGCAGGAGTAGGGAAGTGATTGTGCCCCTGTACGCAGCTCTGGTGAGGCTGCACCTCGAGTGCACATGTTCATTTTTGTGCCTCTCAGTACAAGAAGGACATTGAGGAGCTGGAGCACGTCCAGAGAAGGGCAGCAAAGCTGGTAGAGAGACTGGAGCAAAGTCTTATGAGGAGCGGCTGAGGGAACTGGAGGTGTTTAGCCTGGAGAAGAGGAGGCTGAGGGGAGACCTTATTGCTCTCTACAACTACCTCAAAGGAGGTTGTAACCAGGTGGGTGTTGGTCTCTTCTCCCAAGTAACTAGCGACAGGACAAGAGGAAATGGTCTCAAGTTGCGTCAGGGGAGGTTTAGATTGGATATTAGGAAAAATTTCTTCACTGAAGGAGTGGTCAGGCATTGGAACTGGCTGCCCAGAGAGGTGGTGGAGTCCCCATCCCTGGAGGTGTTCGAAAACCGTGTAGACGTGGCACTTCAGGACATGGTTTAGTAGACATGGTGGTGTTGAGCCGATGGTTGGACTTGATGATCTTAGAGGTCTTTTCCAACCTTAAAGATTGTATGATTCTATGATTCTAAAAAGGGAGAGGCATGGTGGTTAGTGATTGCTACCATCTTTTGCTCTGGAACAGTTGGGCATCTGTCTACCTGCGTGAGGTGGGGAGTAATTGCCTTTGCATCACTTTTTTTATTTTGTTGTCCTTCTTCCACTTCCCATGCTCTTATTAAACAATTTTTATCTTCACCCCCAAGTTTTCTTGCTTTTACTTTTCCTTCCCTTTTGCTCCATCCCCCTGGTTGTGGGGGAGGATGGTGAGTGAGCTGCAGTGTGGTGCCTAATTTCTTACTGGTGTTAACCCACACCACTTACAAACAAGGAAGAGCTGGTCAGGATGTAAAAAGTCAAGGGTGAGAAGGAAGAGTTGAGGCTCCTGAAAGATGGGAACAAGGCAAAGAACAGGACTTCAAGAGAGCAGGTTTTGGCCTGGTGAGGAACCTGCTTGGAAGAATCCCATAGGATATGGCCCTGCAGAGAAGAGGGGGTGCCGTGAGCTGTTCGATGGTCAAGGATCTCCTCTTCAGGCTCCAGAACTGTCCACCCTGACATGCAGGAAGTCAAGAAAAGGTGGCAGGAAGCTGGCATGGACGAGAAAGGCGCTTCTGCCTAAAGTCGAGCCTGAAGAGGAAGGACAGAGAAGGTGGAAGGTGGCTGCCTTCCAGCCTCAGTGGTTCTGTGATTCTGTGCTGCAGAGCACCATTGGTGTGCATGTGTACTTGTCTGTGCGTGGGGGTGAGGGTATCCTGGAGTCACCTCCTCGATAGACAGAGGGGTCTAAGACCAGTTCCTGGAGGGATCCATGTTGTCTGTGTGCCTGTACAGGTATACATTTTCCACTAACACAGCTTAGCACAGAAACAGCCCAACCCTCATTCACTCTTCTTCCACTGGCCCTGGCTTTGCTGGCTTTGTACCCTCCTTTGGTGTTTCAGAGGTGGTTGTCATGGTAATTCCCACCTGGCTCAGCAATTAAACCCAGTAACTCCTTTTATTGTCTGTAGAGCCCTGCAACTCCTCATGCTGTTACCTAGTGATAGACACCACCATCAGGGTCAGCCACCTGCAAACAAACATGAACAGCTGACCAAATGGAACTTCAGTCCAGGGGCACCTTGAGGAACTGTGGGAGAGATACACTAACAGACACCTCTTAAAGTATACCAGGAGAAATGGCCAGTTCTGCACTGGGGAGTGGAGTAACCCCACACATCAGGGCAGGCTGGGTCCTGGCGCTGAGCACTCACCACAAGGAGAAGGGCCTGGGTGCTACGAGGAACATCCTACAAGCCAGTGGTACGTGCTCACCACGACCAAGGCCAGCTGCCTACGGGGCTGCATTAAGAGGAGCATGGCCACCCAGACATCTTGAGTTTTTGCCTGGCTTCACCGAGCCCTGGTGTGACCACATCTGGACCACTGTGTCCCTCTGTGGGAATCCCTGCTGAAGACAGGTGGGGAGTATCTGGAGAGTGCAGAGGAGGTCTGCACATCCCCTCTAGTTTAGGCCCCAAACCCTCTCTTTGCAGCCTTCTTCCACCTCCACACCACCTCAGGAACATGCTGTCCCTAGAGAACCACCATGCTCTCCGGGCAGCTCCAGATGTCCCTCCTGGAGGACTGGTGTCTTCAAGGTCACCTGTGGGAAAGCCCTGGCTACATGCCTCATTGACACTCACCATCTTCACTGTCACCAGACACCAACTGGTGACTCCTAAATCCAGTCCTAGGTCTCCAGAAGCTCACAACCATTGAGCTTTGTACTCCCCAACACATGGAGGAAGAGGGACTTGAGGGGTGCAGTTCCTCAGGCCTCTTTGGAGGAAGAGCCCAGCCTGAAAGCACTGCACCAGCAGATCCCATTTTATTGCAGAGATGCCATGAGATAGGCCAGCTCCGAGACAGTCTTAGACACACTTTCATAAGGGCGCCGGGCGACACAGAGTATTAGGTGCCTCACATGTAGTGACGCCTATGCAAACATTTCTCCATAAAACATAATAACCATGAAGAAGAGTCAAACAGCAATAATGATAATTATGATGATTAAAAAAAAAAAAAGAAGCTGGGATCACATACTATGGGATTGTTGTGGTTTAACCTGGCAGACAGCTGAAACAACCACGCAGCCAGTTGCTCACTCCCTCCACTAGGATGGGGAGAGAATGGAAAAGAAAAAAGGTAAAACTTGTGAGTTGAGATAAAGTCAGTTTAACAGGACATAAAAGAATGACAATAATAATAGTAGTAGTCATAACAACAACTACAACAACAATAATTATAGACGAATATACAAACAAGTGATGCACAGCACAATTTCTCACCACCCAGACCAATGCTCAGCTAGTTCCCGAGCCGCGCTGCCTCCTGGCCCACCCCCCCCCGTTATATACAGAGCGTGACATCATACAGTATGGAATATCCCTTTGGCCAGTTTGGGTCAGCTGTCCTGGCTGCACCCCCTCGCAGCTTCTTGAGTGTCCCCTGCCATCTCGTTGGCAGGCCACTATGAGAAGCTGAAAAGTCCTTGACTGCTTGGCAACAACTAAAATATTGGTGTGTTATCAACATTGTTCTCATCCTAAACCTAAACACAGCTCTACACCAGCTGCTAGAAAGAAAATTATCTCTATCCCTGCAAAACCAGGACAGTATCCACCGCTTATGCTATACCATTTACATCATGCCCAGGTCTCACACTTTCCAATATGCTGCAATTAATCACCACCACTTTTCCTGTCCTTTGAAATGTACACACAGATATCATTAGTCAATGGACCACCCCTGTGAAATATCTGTAAAATGTCCATAAATGTTCATTAAATGTCCACAGAGTTCATTTAGACCATGACTTCAGGCTCCCTCTGTCATCCTTCACAGCGGCAGAGATTGTTGCATGCTGAAGCCAGTTCTGGTTCCATCACCACTGCACTTGTCCGGATCTATCATCGTGGCACTTTGCTCAGTTTCATCAAAATTCATTCTTCATTAATCTGGGTGATTGTTACTGTAATCCTGTTGATAGGGCATAGAGCCACCATAGTAGTGGTGACATCTGGTATTATACAGCAATTAGCATCATACAATTCAAGACATTGGTTATTCTCACCCAAAATCAAATCCCCTTGAGGTATACATCAGAATTCTCAATCCTCCTGCATCACCCACCAAGTACACCCAGGTCGTTGAGCAAAAGCAATCCTACGGATGGGTTTGCCTTTGCCTGAGGCAGGAGTAACCCAGACTGTCTTCCACAGCATATTTTTTATGTGCACTACGGGGACTTTATCCCCTTCTACAGTACGGAAAAGTTTTGATTGGGTAGGGCCAGCTTGATTCATAGATCCCCTTGGAGGGGACCCAGCTGGGAAGCTGACCAAAACTGACCAAAGGGATGTTCCGTACCATATGACATCATGCTCAGCAAGAAAAGCTCAGGGGAAGGAAGGAAGGAAGGAAGGAAGGAAGGAAGGAAGGAAGGAAGGAAGGAAGGAGAAGTAGTTCATGGTTATGATGATCCTGTGCCCAAATAACAGTCACGCATGCTGAAGCCCTACTTCCTTAGAAAGTGACTGGACATCTAGCTGGCAATGGGAAGCAGTGAGTGAATTCCTCTTTCAGCTTTGATCTGTTTGTCTGAGGAGTCACTCCCTGTGGGATCCAGCCTCTCTGAAGCAAGGTCCAGAGGAAACTCCCAGCAACAGCTTGTGGCTGATCCCTCCATTTTCGGTGGTGCAGGGGATGTGAGCTAACCCCCTCCCAGGCCTCAGGCATTTCCACAGGGATTCAGTGATGGCTCGTGGCCTTTCAAAGGCCACACACACCTCTGGGGATGTCCACCAAGACAAATCCCTTACACTGCCAGTGATGGGAAGGGGATGGAAGCAGGGACGAGTGGCATTGTCAATGTTTGTGTCTCCTGCAGTCTGGCCATCCTGGAGCACAGCGCTCTTCCCAGCTGTAGTATCTCCCAGAGACAAATCTCGGAGTGTGGAGATGGGAAAGGCTGGAGCTACAGCCTCAAGTCTGTCCAAGCATCTGTGAGCACTTGGCGACATCCCACACCCTGTGGCCGTGTGAGGGAGGGAGCTGAGCTGCTCTTTTGCATGTCAGTAGTGATGTGCAAGGGCACAGAATTGTAGTTTATTCAAGAGAAACTGGGGAGCAGGAGGGCTGAATTTCCTCCTCCCCATCCCTCCCCATCAGCTACATAAAATAATCATGGGTGTGTGTCAAATACCTTGAGAATGTTTTAACACAACAAATCGTTTTGTGCAGCTCCTGGGCACCTGACAGACTAACCAGGAGGTGCATGTGTGGCTTAGCCCAACTTTGGGCTATTAAAGATCAAGGCTCTCTTAAAAGAGTTGAAAGACTGTGAGAGGTCGGAGCTGGCTTCAGTCCTTGTGTTTCCTCCTGACAGTTGGGGATGCCTGGTGTCATGACAGTGAATATTTAGAGACCAGAAACATAACAAAGAATATAATATAACCAAGTATATTCTTTATAAATATGTATGTGTGTGTATATATATATAATTTGCTATAACATGTCAAGTATAGCAAAAAAAAAAAAGTATTCTGACACTGAAGGAATAAGTGTCACCTTAAATGAGTACCTCAAATCAAAATTACAGGTGTGATTAAACAAAATTTGTTTCCATGCATCATGCGGTCAGAGCGTTCCTGGCAAAGAACCTGGTTTGCTGAGTGGGAGCAGATGCCAGTTTCTCAGGCCTGTAGCTCATCGGGTGGACTTTCCTGCAGAGGAGACAGCCAGGTGGGAGGCGAGAGCAGGAAAGAAGCCTGTCCCCATTGCCACCATGCACAATGAGTGCAACCGGTGCAGCCACGTTGCCAAAGCAGTGAGCTGACGCGGCCCACCGAGGGCTTCCTTGGCAACTGAATTAGATGGGAAGGGAGGGGTCCAGCTGGAGGGTAAACACCAAAACACCATACAGAGGGGAGTCACTAGACGGGAGTGGGGTGGGATAGCCTGGGCATGGGTTCCTGGGGCCACTGCTGATGCCTTTGGGTATCTGCAGTCTCTGCATGGAGCAGAGAAACATACCGAAAGCATTCAGTGTCCAAAGAAAGAAGGTAAACTGTGCTGGCAAGAGCGTTCCCCCTCTTCCTTGACCATCACCAACAGGATGAGGAGTGCATCTGTGCAGCTTAGACTTGGATCCCCAGCACTTACATTTCAGTGTGAGGCTCCCAGGATACGCTGGGATCTCTTGTCCGTAGGAGCAACAGCACAAATGTCTGTGTCCACTGGGCCTCCCTCTCCTGCCTTTCCAGCCCAGGCAGAGGCAGAGGAGATGTGCATGTCCAACAGGACTGGAAGGAGTCATGCCCGCTTGCTCCCCTTGGCTAGCAAAGGAGCAAGGGAGGCCCCTGTGCACCTCTCGTGCTGGAGAGAGGAATCCTATCTGCGGGACATGCCGAATGCTCTGCTGCCTTCAGCTCCACACGAGCCCAGCCCCTCTGCCTCAGAAGGTCTGAGGCTTTCTAATTCTGTGTGAGCTGATGAAGATGCAGTCATCTGAAGGGAAGTGAGGCAAATGCCGTTTCTGGGGACTTTCCTGTTCACCAAATTCAGAGATGCCCCTGGTTCAGTTGCCCTGCCTCAGTTTATGTCATGCTGTTGGGGTGTCAGCACTGCCTGGAGCTGTTGACAGTTTCCACCAGCTCAGAGCTTCCATCCCACCAGGGGGTCAATTACATTGTTTTTACTCCCTGCAGATCCTCAGGAGGGACACGCGGCAGTAGGAACCTTCAGAGTCTCCTTTCTGCTATAAACCCTGGGACGCTTCAGAGAGCTGGGAGCCTTCAGGTGCTGCTGGAGACTCACCATCAGAGTTGCTGGGAGGAGAGGGCAAGGGCAGAGTCAGGAATGAGCCCTGGTTTGGGGCTTGCAGTGAGGTCCAAGAAGTGAAGAAATGGTAGGGAAAAGGCAGAAGCTAAGACCTTGACCCTGGGCTTCATTGCCATGATCCATCAGAGCAGATGCCACCCCTTCATGACAAGGACTGCAGGTTTGTGTGGATGTGCTGAGGGGGAGTGAAGGCTGGGCCTTATTAGTCAATCTGCTGCGTCTTTGAACAGAAGAAATGAGAGTGTAGAGACCCGAGTCTCAGCCTTGCCCTTTCCTGCACGTCTTCCCACCCCAGCTCCCCACTTCTCCCAGACAGCCCCGAGCCCCTGGCACAGTGAGACCCCGGGGACAGCCCCTGGACACTCTCCCACCTGAGCTGGCTGGGGGGAGCATTTGGGCAAGCTGCATGGGGCCAGACTGCCTGTGCCCTTTACTTCATCATTCACGGGGCTATTTCGGTTGTCTCTGGGTTTGTTTTACTTTTTAGTTGTTGCTGGGTTTTGCTTGTTTTCTCACTCCCTCGGCATTAGAATCATGCAGGTTTTGTTCTGCAAGTCTCAGCTTCCTCAGTCCCGTGCGGAGGAGAGGGCTGGAGTGTCAGTTATTCTGAGTAGCTTTGGGCAAACTCTCAGGACATTTCCTGTGATTACCACCGCTGGAAGAAACGCATTCCAGCCTCAGAGGTGGGTGTGAGACACTTAGAGGGAACGGCTTGTGCAGAGAGGTGTGTTTCTCGGGCGTGAGCTTTCTCCAGTCATGTGCTGAGGCATGTCCCTGGCATTGGCCATGGCCCTGACCCTGATCCTCTCCCACCTCACCCCGTGGCACCCTGGGGATGACCTGCTCAGTGTCCTACTTTCTCAGGGAGCCCCACAGGCACAGCTGGCCATGCTGAGGTCCTGCTGCTGGGCTGGGATTTGCAGGGAGGCAGCCCCCAAGACCTCAGGAACCACTGCTGATGAAGGACAAATGTGAAGCAAATACTTCTGCCCAGCAGCTTTCAATCACAGAATCACAGAGCAGCTGGGCTTGGAAGCCACTTCAGGACATCATCCAGTCCACCTCCCCCCTTCCTAAAAGCAGGGTCAGCTAGAGCAAGTGGCTCAGGACCATGTCCCGTCTAGATTTTAATATTCGCAAGGGTGGACCCTTCGTAACCTTTTTGGGCAACTGTTCCAGTGTTTGACCACCCTATCTTTCAATGGAATTTCCTGTATTTCAGTGTGTCCTTTCTTCAGGGCACCACTGGAAAATGTCTGGATTGGTCTCCTTAAACCTTCCCATTATTCTCCTCTGCACAACCTCTCCCATGTGGCTTGGTTGACTCCCAGTTACCCCTTCCCTATCTTTTTTTTTTTTATTGATCACTTCCTTTTAACTTTTTATGCTGCATTTTGACCTACAATGTGGTTTTTAGCATCTCTCTGGCAGTCCCACAGCACAGTCCATTGGTCATCTGAGCCAGTAACACCTGATGTGCCCTTTCTCAATTGGAAGAAATTGGCCTGTTGGGTGGATGGGAAGGAGTGGGGCGGGAATCCCTTCCTTCTCATGTGAGTGCTTCAGAGAGCTGTGGCCACTCACCCTGCGATGTGCCCATCCCTTGCTTTGGAGGAAGGGTGGTGTCTGGCATGACGTTTCACACAGTGGGCTTTTTTGGAGAGAGGGGTTCCTTTTCTCTGGCACACTTTCTCTTTCCTGAGAGCAGAAGGATGTCGATCCTCAACAACTATAACATGTTTTCCAGGGCATACCCAGCGGCATATGAATGTTGTTTGTTTCTCTGTGAGCAAATGCACTTCATGGATTTATTCTGTAGTGAGAAAGAAGAACTTCCATTGAGCAGCTCACCTCTAGAGTCTGCAGTGGCTCTGTGGGATGAGTGTTCTTTACCCATCAGGAAGAACATTTATTTTATGCTTTCACTAGGCATGAAATACATAAAGCTAGCGTGAACAGAAAAATGTCCTACACAAAAAAATGTGGAAGGTAAATGCTGAAATGTGTTTCTTTCTCGTAGCCTCTCTTTGTGACAACTGAGAAAATAAAAGACAAACAACATTGCATGGCCGAAGGGGAAAGGGACAATGGGACAGTATCCATGGATTTTGTGCTGCTGGGAATACGTGATGTCCCCACGCTCCAGTACCTGCTCTTTCTCCTCTTGCTTATGATCTACTCAGTCACCATGATTGGGAACATCCTCATTGTTGTGCTGGTGGTGGCAGACCGGCATCTGCACACCCCCATGTACTTCTTCCTGGGCAATCTGTCCTCCTTGGAGACCTGCTACAGCTCCACCATCCTGCCACGGTTGCTGGCCAGCTTCTTGTCTGGGGAGAGCAGCATCTCTGCTCACGGCTGCATGGCTCAGTTCTACTTCTTTGCTTCCCTTGCAACTACTGAGTGTTACCTTCTGGCGGCCATGTCCTACGATCGGTACTTGGCCATATGCCAGCCTCTGCTCTATGCCAGCCTCATGACCTGGAAGGTCTCTTTACACCTGGCAGCTGCATCTTGGCTAGGGGGTTCACTGCTGCTGGTGGTAGTCACAGTGTTCTTATCCCAGTTGCAGTTCTGTGGCCCCAAGGCAATTGACCACTTCTTCTGTGAGTTTACTCCATTGCTGGAGCTTGCCTGCAGTAACACCAAGGTGTTCACGCTCATTGGGTTTGTCTTTGCCTTTCTGGACCTGGTATTTCCTTTCCTGTTCACGCTGGCCTCCTACATGTGCATCATAGCTGCCATCCTGAGGATCCCGTCCAGCACGGGCAGACAGAAGGCCTTCTCTACCTGCTCCTCTCACCTCTCCGTTGTCACTGTTTACTATGGCACCCTCTTTGTTGTCTACATGCTACCTAGAACAGGCCCGCTGAGGCAGCTCAACAAAGTGTTCTCCTTTTTCTACACCATCCTGACGCCCCTGGTCAATCCCCTCATCTACAGCCTGCGGAACAGCGAGGTCAAGGAGGCCATCAGGAAAGTGCTCAGGAAAGCCCTGGCCTGCACCCAGAGCTCATGCTCCCTTGGTGACGCAGGCAAAAGATGCTTCTAGCTCCTTTGGAAGCTCTGGATACCAGCTGGCTCTTCCAAAGCACATGCCACTGAGTCCTCTTGTGAAGTGGCAAAGGGAAGAAAGCAAAAGGTCCTTGGAGAGAAATATCATTGTTTAAAAAAAATGTTGAAAATGTCATGGGTTTGCTTTTTCCTTGAAAATAAACACCTTGGTGATCTTATGTGGGGAACTATTGAAGTATCAGGATTGAATAAGGAGCCTTTGCTGCAAGGGGAGGTGGAGAGGCTGGAGTGAGGGGAGCAGTTCCTCTGTCTGAGGGCTGAAACAAGGTCATCGCCTGGATCTCCCCCCACACACACACCTTTCCCTCCCCTGTTCCTGGCAGAAGTGAGCAAGTCCCTGCTCCAGCTTTTCCCTTCTGGCTCCAGCTCAAGCTTCTCTTCTGTCTTCACCCTACATCTTGGACAGAGACCGTGACAGCCGTTCCCTTGCCCCAGTCTCTTCATCCTTGGAGGATCAGGCTTCCCACCTCAGCCCTCCTTCCCCACTAGAAAGCTGTGACCCATTGTACTGGAGCTCATTCTCTTCATGGCAGCCTGTAAGGTGCTGTGCTTTGGACTGGGGACCAAAACCGTGTTGATATCACACCAGATGTGTAGCTATTGCTGAGCAGTGTCTGCACAGCATCGAGACCGTCTCTGTTTCTCACATTGCCCTTAGAGTGAGCAGGTTGAGAGTGCACAAGAAATTGGGAGGGGACACAGCAAGGACAGCTGATCCAAACTTACCAGATCTTCCATGTCATATAGCATCATGCTCAGCAACAAAAATGGAGGGGAGGGCTTTTTTCAGTGGATAGCCATTGCTTGGGGACTGGCTGGGCACCAGTGTACTTGTGGAAGCTGGGGAGTGATTGCTTTGGCATCACTTATTACTTTGGGGTTGGTTTTTTTGGTGTTTTTTTTTTTTTCTTCTTTTTTTTTTCTTCTTCCTTCTTCTTTCCTATGTGAAATTCTGGGTGCTATAATTTAAGAAGGATGTGAAGGTCCTTGGATGTGTCCCGAGGAGGGCAATGCAGCTGGTGAAAGGGCTGGACACCATGTCCTCTGAGGAGCAGCTAAGGTCTCTGGGATTGTCTAGTTTGGAGAAAAGAAGGCTGAGGGGTGACCTGATTGCTCTCTACAGCTTCCTGAGGAGGGGACATGGAGAGGGAGGTGCCGATCCCTGTGATCCGGTGCCAGGATGCCTGGAATGGTTCGAAGCTGCATCAGAGGAGGTTTAGACTAGACATGAGGAAGCATTTCTTTAGAGAGGGTGGTCAAACACTGGAACAGGCTTCCTAGAAAGGTGGTTAATGCCCCAAGCCTGTCGGTGTTGAAGAGGCATTTGGACAATACCCTTCCTAATAGGCTTTCATTTTTGGTCAGCCCTGAAGTGGTCAGGCAATTGGACTAGATGATGATTGTAGGTGCTTCCAAACTGAAGTATCCTGTCCTGTCCTATCCCATCCTATCCTATCCTATCCTATCCTATCCTATCCTATCCTATCCTATCCTATCCCATCCTATCCTATCCTATCCTATCCTATCCTATCCTATCCCATCCTATCCTATCCTATCCCATCCTATCCATTTATGATGCCACCCTTACTGGCCTCTCCTTCAACCCTCATGCACAAGGGCTGACCCAGCTTGTCCCCTTCCCCATTGAGGAGCTCCATACGTCCAAGTAGCCTCTTTACTTTGAGGAAACTTCACTCTGGATCCTCCCAGCCCGTGTCTCCTGAAAGCTCTATCCATCTGTGGTGGTTGGACCGTGGCTAGCCACCAGGTGCCCACCAAGCTGCTCTACTACTCCCCCTCCTCAACAGGGCAGAGGGAGAAAACACACCAAAAAGCTTGTGGGTCAGGATGAGGACAGGAGATCACTCACCAATTACCATCATGGGCAAAACAGACTTAACTCAGGGAGATTAATTTAACTTATTGCCAGTCAAATCAGAATGGGGTAATGAGAAATAAAATCAAATCTTTAAACACCTTCTCTGGAAACCTCCCTTATTCCTGGGCTCAAATTCACTCCCAATTTTCTCTGCCTTTTCCTCCGCAGCAGCACAGGGGTTAGGGAAATGGAGGTCACGGTCAGTTCATCACATGTTGCCTCTGTCACTCCTTCCTCCTCACACTCCTCTTCCCACAGGAGATAGTCCTTCATGAACTTCTCCAACATGGGTCCTTCCCACGGTGCGGGGTGCTCCAGGGGCTGCAGGGCAGATATCTGCTCCACTGTGGTCCTCCATGGGTGGCAGTGGGACAACCTGCATCATTGTGGTCTTCACCATGGGCTGCAAGGGAATCACTGCTGCGGCACTTCGAGCACCTCCTCCCCCTCCTTCTTCACTGACCTTGGTGTCTGCAGAAGTTTTTCTCTCATATAGTCTCACCCCTCTCTTCCAGCTGCTGTTGTGCAGCAGTTGTTTCCCCTTCTTAACTATGTTACTGCAGAGGTGCTATCACCATCACTGTGGTGGGTCCATCTTAGAGCCGGCTGGAACTGGCTCTGTCTCACATGATGGGGCAGCTTCTGGCATCTTCTCACAGAAGCCACCCCTGCACACCACCCTCCCCACTACCCATCCCTTGCCATGTAAACCCAATACAAATTCCTAAACATCCTTTATATGATGTACCCTCGACCAATCTAGGATGTCTTAGATCTCAGTGTATGACTGCTGCTTGACGTGTTCAGTGTGGTTTGAACGTTGGAAAATAGATATTGTTGGCCTGGCTTGCACTTCTGACCCTTTAATTTCTTTTTAAATCCTGGAGCTTCTATGTGTGATCTCGCCTTTGAGGGAGGAAACACAGAAACATAGGCGGGCAGGACTGAAGTGGAGGATTCTGAGAGGAGACCAAAAAGCAAGGAGCAGGACATCAGGACAGCGGGAGAGCAGGCTTTGACCTGCTGGGTGCCCCGCTTGGAAGAATCCCCTGGGATATGGCCCTGAAGAGAAAAAGGGTGCAGAGAGCTGTCTGATGGTTAACGAACTCCTCTTCAAGCTCCAGAATGGTCCACCTGGACATTCAGGAATTCAAGAAAAGGTGGCAGGAGGCTGGCACGGATTAGAACAGAGCTCCTGCCAGAAACCAAGCATGAAGAGGAAGCAGAGAGAAGGTGGAAGGTGGCTGCCTTCCAGCCTCAATGGTTCTGTGGTTCTGTGCTGGAGGGAGCCATTTGCACATGTGTCTGTCTGTACGTGGGGGAGCTGGGGGGGGACAAGGAGATCCTGGAGCCAACGCCCAGACAGCTGGAGGACCTAAGACTAGCTTCTGGAGACATCCTAACTGTTTGAGTGTCTATATACGTATGTATTTTCCCGCAACATAGCCTACCATACAAACACCCAACCCTCATTTACCCTTTCTCCACTGTGGAGGGTTGACCCTGGCTGGACGCCAGGTGCCCACCAAAGCCACTCTGTCACTCCCCCTCCTCACCTGGACAGGGGAGAGAAAATATAACAAAAGGCTCATGGGTTGAGATACGAACAGGGAGAGATCATTAAACAATTATCTTCACAGTCAAAGCAGGCTCAACTTGGGAAAATTAATTGGATTTATGACCAATAAAAACAGAGACGAGTAAATGCTGGGTTTGTAATCTTGTGTGCTGTTTTGGAGATTGTGTTCATGATAATTCCTTCCTGGGTCTATAGAGCCCTGAAACTCCTCATGCTCTTATCTTGGGAAAGATTTGGCCATCATGGTCAGCTATCTGCAATAGGCATTAATTAGCAGATGACCAAATGGAGATTCAGTCAAGGGAACCCTGAGAAACACACCCAGGATTACTCAGCATCAGAGCCACCTTGCCATTGCCTTTGCCTACCTGTCATCCCTGCCTCCACTTGCCTGCTCTAACCAGCCCCAGAGTTGCTTTGTCAGGGATGGCCCTCAGGGGGACCCATTAATGCTCCAAGAAACTGTGGAGTTTGCATCGGACTGTGACTTCTGGAGAGGTTTCATCAGCTTCCTCTCAGGGTCTGAGCTTCATGGACTCATCCCCAAACCCACCAGAGGGGTCATTAACATGCCGCCTTGGGCTGGGCCTCTGCTGCTGAGCTGCTCCAGGCTCCTGGGATGGAGGGAGCTCGTGGCAAGTGGGCTGTGCTGCAGAGAGACATCTCTGGCCAGGAGCAGCTTCTCTGCAGAGCCCAGCAGGGCTGAGGGCTCTGCCTGCAGGCACCGAGGGGAGAACAGCGAGGCAGAGAGAGCTTAAAGGCATTTGGAAATGGGAGGCTTGCTGAGAGCTCAGGGAAGGAGAAATCTTCAGAGCCCTTGACACAGTAAGTCTCTGGGTGCAGGGCAATGCCAATGCGGTTCCTGGAGGCATCTCCTCAAGCTGGCAGAGCCCACAGCTCCTGGGATGTGCCAGGTGGACTCCCTGTGCAGAGGCAAGTTTGAGTGGCTGGGAATGCAGGTGTGCAGGCAGGGGTGCCCAGTTGTGTCCTTCAGAGCAGGGTCCCTGCAGCCCAGGGGCTGTGTGCCGGGGCAGGGACTCTGCCGCCTGCCAGGGTCACGTTTTTCAGGGCACCTGATAAAGTCACTTCACCCTTTCCTCTGCCTACACAAAGCATTCACATCACCTTTGTGGTGTCTTCAGGGTTGATCTGCTCTTCCCCTTAAGACCTGCCAACACAGAGGTGCCCCTGGGCAGGGCCCTGCTGCCAGGAGGGGTCTGCAGGGCAGAGCTGAGCACACAGAGGGTGGGATGGGCTCTGTGAGCAGGGACGGGGAGGAGAGGTGTGGGCAGAGCACCAGCTCCTGGCAGGGACAGCTCCAGGCAGCAGAGACATGGGCAGGGAGTGGGAGGAAACTGCAGCCAAGCCCTGGGCTAGGCTGCCTTCAGGCTGCTCTCTTGTGGTCCCTCACTCCAGATGTCTGCTGGGCGTTGTCTGCTGAGCCATGAGCTGACTCTGCCTTTAGGACATCCCATCTTCAGGACATCGGACTGTCTGCTTTACCTGTGCTGCTGGGCTTGGGAGCTGCCCCAGAAGGGCATGGCTGTGCTGTAGGATCCCAGGGAGTGCTGAGCTTTCCCTTGGAGGTCAGTTCTCTCCTCAGAGGCCTTTGCTTCTCTCTGAGAGGGGCTGTATCCTTCTCTCTCAATCACAACTCCACCTCTGGGCTAGGAAAAAGAACAGTTTGCAGATTTACCCTTTGAAACAGGACTCCTCTGCTCTTTTCAGAGTCTTGTTTTCTTCTATTTTTTAGAGAGTAATTTATGTTTGTTATCTTCTGCAAGGCAAAGGAATCAAAACCATGGGGTATTTCATTAGCAGTCTAATGGACACTGCAGCTCTTGTGACTCTGCACTAAGCTACACAGACCTGAGCCTTTTTGCCTGAACTGTCTCAAGACTCTTCCTATTTTCCATGATAAAATGTGTATTTCTGCCCCTCAGAGGAAAAATCCCCAGATGTGATGGTCGAAAATAAAAAACACAGACAACATTCCTATGAGGACATGCTAAGCTTCTCTTGTGTATCCTGCACTTTTCCAAATCATGAGTACAGAGATTTAATTTTTCCATTGAAGGTGGACTAAATCTGACATCAGTGGTGAACACTGTAGCTGTCACAAACCAGCTCCATGTCCCCACTGCAGCTGAGCACAGCTGACTCCTCAGCTCCTCACAACACACTCAGCCAGCACAAACCAGAGAAGGGAAAGGCATTTCAGTGGTGGGTGTTTCTGTCAAAAATGGAATGGATTTGCTCAGAGGAAGATGTCCTAACTTTTCCCTGTCCTTTGCTTTTTTCAACCAGCCCAAGCTGCTGGGCTTGGGAGCTGCCCCAGAAGGGCACGGCACGGTAGAGTGCAGAGATTAACTTTTCCATTAGATGTGGATTACATCTGACATCAGTTGTCAACATTGGAGGTGTCACAAACCAGCTCCATGTACCCACTGCAGCTGAGCACAGCTGACTCCTCAGCTCCTCACAACACACTCAGCCAGCACAAACCAGAGAAGGGAAATGCATTTCAATTGGGGGGTGTTTATATGAGAAATGGAGTGGCTTTGCTCAGAGGAAGATGTCCTAATTTTCCCGGTCCTTTCTTTTTTCAACCAGCCCCCTTTGCCAAGGAACCACAAATGTCCAACAGCAGTTCCATCACCCAGTTCCTCCTCCTGGCATTCACAGACACACGGGAGCTGCAGCTCTTGCACTTCTGGCTCTTCCTGGGCATCTACCTGGCTGCTCTCCTGGCCAATGGCCTCATCATCACTGCCATAGCCTGCGACCACCACCTCCACACCCCCATGTACTTCTTCCTCCTCAACCTCTCCCTCCTCGACCTGGGCTCCATCTCCACCACTGTCCCTAAAGCTATGGACAACTCACTCTGGGACACCAGGGCCATCTCCTACACAGGATGTGCTGCACAGGTCTTTCTCTTTTACTTTCTGATGTCAGCAGAATATTCCCTCCTCACCGTCATGGCCTATGACCGCTACGTTGCCATCTGCCAACCCCTGCACTACAGGACCCTCCTGGGCAGCAGAGCTTGTGTCCACATGGCACCAGCTGCCTGGGGCAGTGGGTTTCTCGATGCTGTGCTGCACACGGCCAATACATTTTCTATACCACTCTGCCAGGGCAATGCCCTGGACCAGTTCTTCTGTGAAGTTCCCCAGATCCTCAAGCTCTCCTGCTCAGATGCCTACCTCAGGGAGGTTTGGCTTCTTATGTTAAGTTCTTTTTTAGGTTTTGGGTGTTTTGTTTTCATTGTGGTGTCCTATGTGCAGATCTTCAGAGCCGTGCTGAGGATCCCCTCTGAGCAGGGAAGGCACAAAGCCTTTTCCATGTGCCTCCCTCACCTGGCTGTGGTCTCCCTGTTTATCAGCACTGGTATGTTTGCCTACCTGAAGTTCCCCTCCATCTCCTCCCCATCCCTGGACCTGGTGGTGGCAGTTCTGTACTCGGTGGTGCCTCCTGCAGTGAACCCCCTCATCTACAGCATGAGGAACCAGGAGCTCAAGGGTGCAGTTCGGAAACTGATGACTAGAGGTTTTTCAGAAGCAATATACTGCCCATGTCCTTCTACATGTCACTTGTAACAGAATTCATGGCAGGCCCAGTCTCCTTTTATGTGTTTTGTCACTGTTAATGTCATTGTTGATTTATTTTATTTTTCTTTTTTTCACTTGTAATAATGTTGTCCACAAAGAATTTTCATTATTCATACCATTGCTAATTCATTATCTACCTGTCTGGTTTTTACCTGGAGGCAGGGTAAATTAATTTCCATACCCTCTGTGCATTGCAACATCAAAAAGGACCCTGCAGTGACATTTCTGACTGAGATTTTCCTCCGAGACCTTCTCTGGAGCTGCAGAGGCACAGCAGATCTCTGACACAGCTGGCCTCTGTAACAGCATTTCCACCAGGAAAGGCAATCTCCTCAGGGCACTGCCCAAAGGCTTACGTCTTTTTCCAGTCTTGCTCTCAAGAACATGCCCAAGGAAGAGACTCTGGAGAAAACTGTTGCTTTGCTTGTTTCTCCATGGGCGCAGAGGGATGAGATGAGGGTCCCAGTGTGCTCTTCCAGGGACTGAGGAATGGCTCAGGTGTTCCTTGTGGGTGGACAGCACCCACACAGATGCTGAATGGACTCCAACTAAGCTGCCTGGGGCTCGACAGCCTGTGGTAGGGCTGATGGCAGAGGAGTGTTTCTCTGGAAGGAATGAGGAGCTGCCAGGAGAGCCCAGGGGATCTGCAGGGACAGCATGTGCCAGGAGGTCAGCAGGGAATGGAGCCCACTGAGCACGAGCCCGTGCAAGGTGAAGTGACCCAGAGATCGAGTGCTAAATGTGGGTGTGAACCACCAAGTGAGGGTTCTGCAAGCCCAGGGGACACAGCAGGCACAGGGAAAGGAGCCTGGAGAGTGGTTCGTTTTCCCATCAGTGGACTGCCATAGACTGGATGCGGTGCAGCACCCAAACACATCTCATGGCTTTGGCAATAAGGCAGGTCACCTCTGAGCAGCCTCCATGGCCACATAAGAGCCTCTGTGGGAGGCAGTCAGTGGCAGTGATGTCCCTGAGCTGGGTCTGCCTCCCAGCCTGACCAGCACGTCCCTTGCAGAGTCCCCCTGTGACCCCAGGCCCCACAGCCCACTTGCTCTGCAGTGCAGCTCCACCAGCTCAAGGGCTGTGGAGAGCATGGGCAGGGGGTGTAGGAATGGCTGGCCAGGCCAGCACAGATGTGCCCACCTTGTCGAAAGGCTCTGTGGGGAGATGGGACGTCCTGGGAGAAGAGCAGGGCACCATGTGTGTGCAGGGCAGACATGGAAAGAGAAAGCCTTGGCTGCGGGTGCCAGCTTGGGGCAGGCTGCCCTGCCACTGGGGCAGCGGGAGCTGCCAGAGGAGCCCCAGGGCCAGGACTCTGTGCTGTCCTGGGGAGCGGGACTGGCAGGGGGGCTGCAGGCTGCCTGGCGTGGAGATCTCCTCAGCATGCCAGCCAGAGAGACACTGTCACTCACCTCCATCTTCTCCATTTCCTGCTGAGGGACCAGCACAGACTGGGATGCTCTGCTCACCTGGGGAGAGGGCAGGGGAGTGGTGAGAGCTGGGAAGGGGCTGGGATGTCTGGGCTGGGAAGTGCCAGCGAGAGGGAAACACCGGTGTCCACCTCAGCTGCGTGAGTGTGCAGGGTGGGGGCACACAGCAGTGTCCTCGCACAGCCAGGCCTCCTGGCAGAGCCATGAAGCACCAGCAGAGCAGGACCTGCTCTGTGCCCATGTGTGCTGGGCACCCCGGGAAAGCTGCCCCGGGGTCATTGTCACACAGCAGCCAAGAACAACCACCATTGCCAGCACTGGCCTCCCACCCCAGCTCAGAGGGGTTGTTTGTGCCTCCACGGAGGGACACCGAGTGACCAGGTCACAAGTCCATCTTGGCATCGTACAGACGAGTCGTAAGCATGCACATGGTGTGCGTGTGGTGGGAGGAACCTGAGTGAGCACAAATGCCCACAGCTGTTCCTGGGGACACCATGAAGGTGCGTGGGACACACAGTGTCCCCAGGTCACTTGACTTAGAGAGTAACGTCCCCTGGGAAACCACCTGCATGCAGCACTGGGGTGGGCTTCCTTGAACCCAGGCCCCCGTGTCCATTCCTCCTGCCTTGGGGCACCTCAGGCGAGTGCAGAGCAGGGCGATACAGCGCAGGGCTGAGGTGCCTCCCAGCCTCCTGACATGGCAACAGGAGCCCAGCGAGACACTGTGACTGCTGCCATGCACTGCCTCTGCGTCTGCAAGGGAAGGACTCGTGTCTCTGAACACCCCGTGTGCATGAGGAGCGCATGAGGACAGACAGCTCAGGTGTGGGCACCTCACAGGGCCAAACCTGCTGAACCTTGTCAAACCACTGTTGAATCCACTTTGTTAAATTCCAGCCAACTTATGGAACTCTGTCAAATTATTATTTTATCTCAAGACAGCTTATTGCTGCTTCTGTCTTTTGAGTAAGGTGCATACATACGCTTTCCTGGGCAGGGGAGTTTTTGGGGGTAGGCATGGGGTTTTTGTACAACACACTATTTTTTTTTTTTAATGCTATAGCTTCACACATGCTAATTAATATATTCCCTGCCATTGAAATAAAAAAAAAAGAAATGAAGAAGATAAGAAAAACATCTAAAGAAAAGAAAATGTGTCAACACACTTCTCATTTTTTACAATTCCTCCTAGTTTTCTTTTCTTCTAATATTCTGATCTTCTATGGGATGTGCTGTTTTTTTTTCCTTTTTTGAAAAGGAACTTGTTTTCCAGAACTGGGGTTACTTGTAGGACACAAATGCCTTCAGTCTCAGGGACACAGAAGCTCGGTGCCAGTGTCGATGCCCTGGGACCCCTTGCCCAGCCTCCACCTGCAGCTCCCCAGGGGCTCTGCTCTCCCACAGCTCCTCTCTGACAGCTGCCAGTCCCAGGCAAGCCCCTCAGCTACACTGGGGCCCCTACAAGTGGCCGTGGGTGGTTTTGGTCAGACAGCTGAGATCTGCCTGGAAAGGTGAACAACGGGTTTAGACATTCAAAGAGATGTCAGCACATTTTTAGCAGCTGAAACATTTGAGTACTTTTCATGAAATGACAATGTTTCCCCACCGTGCCCGCAATGGGGATTTCCAAGAATTGCATTAATCATGGGAGAAGAAATACTGATCTTTGCTCATTCTTGCCTTACCACTACTCTATTTCACTGTGTGTTTAACCTCCCTCCCCTTCCAGGTGTTGCAGCTCTCCTGGTTAAAGGACTGTGTCTAAGGGCATCTTTTCCTCAAAGTAAGTGGACATAGGCCCTTCCCATGGCTCTCCAGGCTTCCCCCTCCCCTTGCTTTTTGGTCATTCAGATTTCTCCCAACCATCCGGTGGCTGCTTTGAGCTTCAGGCAGTTAGAAACTTGCCCTTTCTTTCAGAGGTCTTATTATCTCTTTAATCAACTCCTGAATTGTAATTCATCTCTCCTTTCCTATCTGTCGAAATCATTTCTTGTATGACTATGCCTTGTGGAAGGTGGACATCACTAGGTGCAGCTTGGCCGTGGCATACAGTGCAGGAGAGTGTTTTCATAGAATCATAGAATCATAGAATGATTTGAGTTGGAAGGGACCTCAAAGATCAGACGCCCTTCACTAGGCCTCGTTTCCCGAAGCCCCATCCAACCTGGCCTTGAAGACTTCCAGGGATGGGGCATCCACAGCTTCTCTGGGCAACCTGTGCCAGTGCCTCACCACCCTCACAGGGAAGAATTTCTTCCTCATATCTACCCTCTTTTAGTTTAAACACATTACCCCTTGTCCTACCACTACACTCCCTGGGAAACAGTCCCTCCCAAGCCTTCCTTTAGGCCACCTTTAGGTACTGGAAGGCTGCAATAAGGTCTCCTCAGAGCCTTCTCTTCTCCAGGCCAAACAACCCCAACTCTCTCAGCCTGTCTTCACAGGAGAGGTGTTCCAGCCCTCTGATTATCTTTATGATGTCGTCTGGACTCACTCCAACAGCTCCATGTCTTTCTTGTACTGAGGACGGCAGAGCTGAACACAGTACTCTACGTGGGCTCTCACCAGAGCAGAGGGGCAGAATCATCTCCCTTGACCTGCTGGCCATGGTTCTTTTGATGCAGCCCAGGATACAGTTGGATTGCTGGGCTGCAAGTGCACACTGACAGCTCATGTCATTTTTCATCAACCAGTACCCTCACGTCCTGCTGCACAGGGCTGCTCTCAATCCCTTCATCGCCCAGAAGGTATTGATACCAGGGGCTGCCTGACCCAGGTGTCGGACCTTGTACTTGGCCTTGCTGAATTTCATGAGGATCGCATGGGCCCACTTCTCGAGCTTGTTCAGGTCCCTCTGAATGGCATCCCATCCCTCAGGCATGTCAAATGCACCACACAGCTTGGTGTCACCTGCACATTTGCTAAGAGTGCACTCATGTTGGACCTGAAACCTTCAAAAGACAGAGATAGCACCAACTCCCTGGGAAACCTTCTCATCGCTCATTGGCCCCCATGCTCCCATCATGCATTCACAACAGTGAAGCACCTGTCTCTGCCTGATTCCCTCCTGGTGGGTGTCTGAAGGATCTCTATGGTCTCCCCAAAGCCACCTTTTCTCCTGACCGAACAAACCCAGCTGCCTCACCCTCCCAGAGTAAGAAAATTGACCTTAGACATGCATGCTGGAGATGTGTCAGTCCCTGCAGTCCTGCTGGATTCTCTTGCATCTGCAAAGGACTTCAGGGTTGTGAGAATATCATCACCTACCTGCCTTCCTACATCGGTCACTCTCACTTGTGCATGTCATCATGATGTTATGCACAGACGTTGCAGGCTCTGAGGAGAGCCCAACCTGAACAAGCCGTCATTCACAATTGAACTTTGAAGTTAAAATGTTTCAGGCTCACAAGACAACATTACATCACTAGGAGAGGCTGGCTCTGGGGATGCCATGCTTGGTGCTCACCCCCCCCCCACAGGAGCAATTTAAGAATCACAAGAAGGAAATCAAGATTCACAGAAGCTACAACCAGAAGCAACAGAAACACCAAGGCATTCAGGCCAGAAGGGACCTTGCGGGTACTCCAGACCAACCTCCCACCCACTTCAGGATGAACAGTAAATTCCCACCATGTTCCTCAGGGCTTTCTTCAAGAGTGTCCTGAAAACGTTTCCTGGAGATTTTGTCTGAGATCATTGGGGGCCTCCTGGAACTCTCTGAGGAAGCTGCGGGTGCCTTTTGCTGCCAGGTCAGGAGAGTCACAGGATTCCTTCACTCCCAGCAATCTGCTTGTAACATCCAGAAGCTTCTAACAAACTCTGTCCATCGACCTTGATCAACAGGTGCATTGCTGAGAGGCTGATGAAGCTTTTCTGGCCTTTGGACTATTACCCCCTGCTGCTCTTCCATGTAGGAACCAATGATGCATCCAAACTGGGAAAGTATTGAGCATGACTACATGGCTCTGGGGGTGATGGTCAAGGGCTTGGTGGTCCAGGTGGTGTTCTCCTTGATCCTGCCAGTCAGGATGAGGAACCTGAGGCCTGGACGTATCCTGTTGGTCAACGGTTGGTTGCAGAGCTGGTATCAACAACAGGGGTTTAGTTTCCATGACCACAAGACCCTCACTGAGGATCAGCACCTGCTTGGACTAGATGGGGAGATTTATCCCCTGATGAAGTGGGGTAAAATTATCTTTGCTAACAGACTGGTGTATTGGGTCTGGCTGAGATGGAGTTAATTCTCCCCACAGCAGCCCTCATGGTGCTGTGCTGTTGTCCTGGTTTTAGCTGAGAGGGTTGATTTTCTTCAAGGTAGCTAGTGTGGGGATATGTTTTGGATTTGTGCTGGAGACAGTGTTGATAATACAGAGATGTTTTTGTTCTATGGACTTATTGTGCGTTTACACGGGGCCAAGGCCTTTTCTGCTTCTTGCACTGCCCTGCCAGCGGGATGGCTGGGGGTGCACAAGAAGTTGGGAGGAGACACAGACAGGACAGGTGACCCAAACTGACCAAAGGGATATTCCATACCATATGACGTCATGCTCAGTTTATAAGGAGCTTGGGGGAAGAGGGCAGGGGGGCGGCAGCGTTCGGAGCAATGGCGTTTGTCTTCCCAAGTAACCGTTACGCGTGACAGAGCCCTGCTTTCCTGGAGATGGCTGAACACCTGCCTGCCCATGGGAAGTGGGGAATGAATTCCTTGCTTTGCTTTGCTTGTGCACGCGGCTTTTGCTTTACCTATTAAAAGGTCTTTATTTCAACCCACGAGTTTTCTCACTTTAACTTTTCCAATTCTCTCCCCCATCCAGATGGGGGGGAGCGAGTAAGCGGCTGCGTGGTGCTTAGCTGCCGGCTGGGGTAAAACCACGACAGCTGTGTATTGGTAGCTAGCAAACTGTTGATAACACACCAGTGTTTTGGCTACTACTGAGCAGTGCCAGCACACATCAAGGCTGTCTTTCCAACATTTCTTTTTCCCCAGCAGCAGGCTGGGGGTAGGCAAGATCTTGGGAGGGGACACAGCCAGGGCAGCTGACCCAAACTGACCAAAGGGATATTCCATACCATGTGACATCTGCTCAGCAATTAGAAACTGAGAATAGGGGGAAGAACAGAGCAGGGGCATTCGCTGTTTGGGTTTTTTTTAACAATGTTTGTCTTCCGGAGTAAGGGGTACGCATACTGAAGCCCTACTTCCCAGGAAGTGGCCGGACATCGCCTGCTGATGGGAAGTAGAGAATAATCTTTTGCTTTTTGCTTTGCTTCCGCGCGCGGCTTTTTGCTTTAGCTACATTAAACTACCTTTATCTCGACCCACGAGTTTGGGGTTGTTTTTTCCATCTTCCTTTCTCCCCTCCCTGCCTTACTGAAGAGGGGAGTGATCGAGCAGCTCTGGTGGGCACCTGGCCCCCAGCCAGGGTCAACCCACCACAACTGGCAAACCTGGTAAGAAGACCTTTAAACTGGGAACGTTGGAGCAGTGAGAATAGCCAACAGTCATGTGAGGCAGTGATGGATGGAATAGGCCAGCAAAGTGTTTGTTATGTGAACAAAAGGAAGATAACCATCAGGAAATCAGGGCTGGAGTGGAATCACCTCAAGCGAATGCACCCAAGTCAGACAGTGGCATTGGGACAGCCTTGTGGTGAACGATCTCATTCCCTTTCTGGACAATCAGCATGGCTGGGCACCTCTCTGAAGTGCCTGTGCACTAATGAGCACAGCATGGGGAACCAAGAAGAGGAATTAGAAGTTTGTGGGCAGTTATGGAGCTGTGATCCCATTGGGAAAAGAGACATTCTGGGATACCTCACACAGCTGGAGTGCTAGGAGGGAGGGAGGGTGAATGACACCTCTTCAGAATGACCAGGACAGCTTTTTGCAGAGAAGAAGTTCCCCTTTAAGTGAGAGAACAGTGGGAAGGCATGGACCTCTGCCTTGGGATAAATGATGAGCCAGTCGAGAGCTTATGGGTCAGGATTAGCAGGCAGACCAACATGAGTGACCTTTTAGTGGGTGGCTGCTATTGAGTGCTTGAACAGGAAGAAGTGGACAAGGCCTTCCTCAGACCACTGGAAGAAGCCTCATGTTCTCACACGCTGGTCCTCATGGGGGAATGGAACCACCTTGGTAGTTGCCTGAGGGGCAACATAGCAGGGCACAAGCCATCCAGAAGGCTTCTGGAGGACATGAGTGACAACTTCCTAAGCATGCAGAGATGCATTTGGAGTGATGGCGTTTGTCTTCCCAAGTCACCGTTACGCATGATGGAGTCCTGCTTTCCTGGAGATGGCTGAACACCTGCCTGCTGATGGGAAGTGGGGAATGAATTCCTTGTCTTGCTTTGCTTGCACGTGTGGCTTTTGCTTTACCTATTAAAATGTCTTTATCTCAACCCATGAGTTTTTACGTTGACACTTCCAATTCTTTCCCACATCCTGCTGTGGGGGAGCGAGCGAGCTGCTGTGAGGTGCTCAGCTGCCGGCTGGGTTAAAGCAATGACATCTGGTCAGGGACCTGAAGAAAAACAAGAAAAGGCTTCTACAGGTACAGAGAGAACAGACGCAAGACTAGGGAAAATGTGGGCCCACTGATACATGGGCCACAGGCCCTGATGACAAAGGATATGGAAAAGCCCGAGACACTCAGTGCTTTCCTCATCTTAGTCTTCACTGCAAAAAGTAGCCATCAGGCATCCCAGGGCCCTGAGACCAGAGGGGAATCTGGAGCAAGGAAGACTTAACGCTTGGTGCAGGAGTCTCAGGGTAGGGACCAGTTAAACAAACCAGACACACATAAGTCCATGGGTCCTGGCTGTGTTGGGGGCTTTCAGCCTTGCCACTGCCCCCAGATGTCTCCACCACAGCATGTCCTACGGTGTCCCACACCTGCACCTCTTTCCCTGCAGGCTCTTGACACCCAGCCTGCTTTTCCAGGAGCGTCTTCCCACCCTTACTGATATCTCTCCATCCTCACAGACTCTTCATTGAAAGGCAAAGCTCTGGCTAATCCAGACTCTTGCTGGGTGGCCTCTTGTACCACAGAACTGCACTTGCAGGGACATTTCTTTCTCCTTGTGTCCCATCTCAACCTCCCAAGATGCACTTGGTGGCATCTTGTCTTTCTCATGATATTACCACTTTTCAGAAAAGCTCCACCATCTCTGAAACCACCTTTCAAGCAGTCTCAGGCTACTCCTAGACTGCCCTGAGCCTCTCCACCACTGGGCAAAGGGGCCAAAGAAGCCCAGGTCTCTCAGCCCCTCCACACAGCCCATCTGCTTAAGGCCCCAAACTCCACCTGGCCACATCTCCTCTGGCCACTCTCCAGCTCCTCCCAGCTCCAGCAAAAGAGGGAGCCGAGAACTGGGACAAAGCCATGTGTGGGGGTCCCTACCAGTGCGGTGTCAAGGGCCAGAAGAACTGCCCTGCTCTGGGTGACCATGCTCATCCTAACGCAGCCCCGTATGCAACTGGCCTTCCTCACAGTGAGCAGAAACCCCTGGCTCGGATGGTGTCCCTTGCAGTTGCCAGGCCCTTCTCCTCAGAGTCCCTCCTCAGCACAGCAGGTCCCAGCTGGCCCTGATGTACACGTTGGTTCTTCTCCCTGAGGCCAGACTGGCCAATTCTCCTTGTCAACGTCACGAGGTTTCTTTTGGCCAAATCCCCGAGTTTCTCCAGGTCCCTCTGGACTGAAGCTCCATTTGGTCAGCGGTTACTGTTTGTGTGTGGGTGGCTCACCCTGATGGTGGTGTAGTCTCACAAGAGAACAGCATGAGGAGTTGCAGATCTCTACAGACCCAGGTAGGAATTGCCATGAAGAAAGTCTGCAAAACACCAAAGGAGGGTACAGAGCAAGCCAAACCAGGGTCAGCGGAGAAAGGAGAAATGAGGGTGGGGCTGTTTGACGCATGGTGATATTAGAGGAAAATGTATAGCTGTGTAGACACACAGACAACATGGATCCCTCCAGGAGATGGTCTTAGACCTTCCGTCTATAGAGGAGCTGGCCCCAGGATCACCTCAGCTCCCCAGTTCCCCCACACACAGACAGACACTCACGTACAAATGTCTCTCTCCAGCCCAGCAGCACAGCACCATTGAGGCTGGAAGGCAGCCACCTTCCACCTTCTCTGTGCTTCCTCTGCATGCCTGGTTTTTCATCAGGAGCTCCTTTCTCATCCATGCCTTCCTCCGGCCACCTTTTCTTGACTTTCTGCATTAGGCGCATCAAACAGCTCTCTGCACCTCTCTTCTCTGCAGGGCCATATCCCATGGGATTCTTCCAAGCATGGCGGCCAGGAGGTCAGCTTCTGCTCTCCTCAAGTCCTGCTCTTGGCCTTCTTCCCTTCTCTCAGGATCCTACACTCTACTTTCTCACCCCTGACTGTTACATCTCTGACCAGCTCTTCCTTCTTTGTAAGCATGAAGTCCTGCAGGGCATCTCATCTTTTCTTTTCTCCACTCTGCTCCCACCAGCGAGTAGCTTTGGGGGCAGCAAGGGAACTTGCTAAAACACCCGTGTGAACAGGAGTCAAATGGACAGTGACCTGTGGATAAGTTCACAGTGGAGGTACATCAGCTGAGGTGATGGTTGCCTTTGGAAAAGCCCCTGCCAGAACATGTACACACCAGTGACCGCACACCCAATAATCCAAAGCCCCTTTGATCTTTAATGGCTTGAGTGATATCAGCCCTGTTCTGCAGTTGGAATAGATGGTCCCTTCCAGCTCGAACTATTCTGTTCTATTCTGTTCTGTTCTGTTCTGTTCTGTTCTATTCTATTCAGATGTTTCTTCCCTGTTTCAAATCTTTCACTTTTTCATAATCTTCTGAGATTCTTTCTGTTATACGCACTCTGTATGCACCCTCTCACTAGACAGAACAGGAATGACAATAAAAATTCTCCACCAGTTCTACCTGCCAAGGAACTAACTGTGATTATAACACTGAATTTACCCCACTCTGTTCTATCACTGGAGTACAAAAACTTACCTGGGACAGATGGCATCACTTCCCTCCACATCACTTAAAGCTCTGCTCATCTGTTGTTTAAGTCTAAACTGGTGTTGGGGGGGTTGTTTGTTTGTTTGTTTCTTTTTCCTTCATAAAAGGAGATTTTGACCAGCTTTCTGAATATCTCCTTCTGTTAGAATCATCATAGAATCATCATAGAATGGCTTGGGTTGGAAGGGACCTCAAAGGTCATCTAGTTCCAGCCCCTCTGCCATGGCCAGCGACACCCTCCACTAGACCAGGCTGCCCAAAGCTCCATCCAACCTGGCCTTCAAACCATCCAGGGATGGGGCATCCACAGCTTCTCTGGGCAACCTGTTCCAGTGCCTCACCACCCTCACAATGAAGAATTTCTTCCAAACATCTAGTGTCAATCTACCCTCTTTTAGCTTAAACCCAATTCCCCTTTGTCCTATCACGACACTCCCTGATAACCAGTCCCTCTCCAGCTTTCCTGTAGGCCCCATTCAGGTACTGGAAGACCTAGAAAGAATTAGGTCTCCCCAGAACCTTCTCTTCTCCATGCTAAACAACCCCAACTGTCTCACTGTGTCTTCACAGGAGAGGTGCTCCAGCCCTCTGATCATCTTCCTGGCCTCCTCTGGACTCACACCAACAGCTCCATGTCTTTCTTGTACTGGGGACCCCAGAGCTGGACGCAGTACTGCAGGTGGGGTCTCATGAGAGCAGAGAAGAGTGACAGAGCCCCCTCCCTCGACCTGCTGGTCACGCTGCTTTTGATGCAGCCCAGGACATGGTTGCCTTTCTGGGCTGCAGGCGCTCATTGCCGGCTCATGTTGAGATTTTGATCAACCAACACCCCCAAATCCTTTTCCTCAGGGCTGCTCTCAATCTATTCTGCACCCAGCCCTTAGTTGTGCTTGGGATTGCCCCGACCCATGTGCAGGACCTTGCACTTGGCCTTGTTGAGCTTCATGAGGT
This sequence comes from Grus americana, assembly GCF_028858705.1. Lineage (NCBI taxonomy): Eukaryota > Metazoa > Chordata > Aves > Gruiformes > Gruidae > Grus > Grus americana. The sequence goes on along the minus strand of NC_072878.1, from coordinate 723,822 downwards.
TCGCACGGGCCCACCTCTCCAGCCTGTCAAGGTCCCTCTGGATGACATCCCTTCCCTCCACCGTGTCGACCACACCACACAGCTTGGTGTTGTTGGCAAACTTGCTGAGGGCGCACTCGATCCAGCTGTCCATGTCGTCGACAAAGATGTTAAACAGTTCCGGTCCAAATAGCAACCCCTGAGGAACACCACTCATCACTGGTCTCCACTCGGACATTGAGCTGCTGACCACAAGTCTTTGAGTGTGACCATCCAGCCAATTCCTTATCCACCGAGTGGTCCCTCCATCGAATCCATGTCTCTCCAATTTAGAGACAAGGATGTCATACGGGACAGTGTCAAATGCCTTGCACAAGTCCAGGTAGGTGATGGCGGTCACTCGTCCCTTATCCACCAACGCTGTAACCCCATCGTAGAAGGCCACCAAATTTGTCAGGCAGGATTTGCCCTTAGTGAAGCCATGGTGGCTGTCACCAATCACCTCCTGGTTTTCCATGTGCCTGAGCACAGTTCCCAGGAGGATCCGCTCCATGATCTTGCCAGGCACAGAGGTGAGAAGTCCTCCCAGTGACACTCCAGTGCTGCCAGGGAGGATCAGAGTGCTGCCCCGGTTCTCCCAGTGCTGCCCCAGTACTCCCAGAGCAGCTCCCTGGCTCCCTGCAGTGCTCCCGGTTCCACACCAGTGCTCCCAGTGCCAACTACTGGCTCCTCCAAGTTCTCCCAGTATCTCCCCAGTACTCTCAGTACAGCTCCCAGTGCCACCCCAGAGCTCCCAGTGCAGCCATAGTGCTCCCAGTGTTTCCCCAGTGCTCCCAGTGTGGCTCCCCGGTCCTACCAGTTCTCCTAGATCTGCCCCAGTGCTCCCAGTGTGGTTTCCTGGCTCATTCCAGTGCTCCCAGTTCTGCCCCAGTGCTGCCAGTGCGGATCACAGTGCCACCCCAGTGCTCCCAATGCCACCCCAGTGCTGTCGGTGCTGCTCCCTAGGTCCCCCCAGGGCTCCCAGTGCCACTCCAGTGCTCCCAGTGTGGATTCCTGGCTCCTCACAGTGAACCTGGTGGGGCTCTTTGCCCCCCTCCCCCCCTCCCTCCAGTTCTCCCAGAGCCACCCCAGTGCTCCCAGTCCAGTTCCCAGGCTCCCTGCAGTGCTCCTAGTTGCGCTCCAGTTCTCCCAGTGCCATTCACTGGCTTCCCCCAGTGCTCCCAGTACCGCCCCAGTACTTGCAGAGCAATTCCCTCGGTCCCCCTAGTCCCCCCAGTTCTGCCCCAGTGCTCCCAGTTCGGCTCCCTGGCTCAGCCCAGTGCTCCCAGTGCCACTGCAGTGCAGCCAGTGCCACTCTTTAGTTCTCCCAGTGCTTCTTCAGTTCTCCCAGTGGGGGTCCTTGGCTCCCCTCCCAGTTCTGCCACTGCCACCTCAGTGCACCCAGGGTGGCTCCCTGTCTCCCCCATTGGTCCCAATGCCACCCCAGTTCTCCCACTATGGCTCCCTGGCTCCTCCCAGTGCCCCCAGAGCCGCTCCCAGGCTCCCTGCGGTGCTTCTAGTCTCCATTTCTACTCCATTTCTAGTCTACATTTCTAGGCTCCATTTCTACTAGAGCTGCTCACAGGCTCCCTCCAGTGCTCCCAGTGCCACACCAGTGCTCCCAGTTGTGGTGGGTTGACCCTGGCTGGACGTCAGGTGCCCACCAAAGCCGCTCTGTCACTGCCCCCTTCAGCTGGACAGGGGAGAGAAAATATAACAAAAGGCTCAGGGGTCAAGATAAGGACAAGGCGAGATCATTCACTAATTACTGTCACGGGCATCTTCTCACGGAAGACATCCCTGTAGCCTCCCCTCCTCCTGCTACCAAAACCTTGCCACACAAACCAAACACATCTGCTGGCCCTCGTTTTGCTGGTTTTGTAATCTCATTTGGTGTTTTGGAGGTGGTGTTCATGGCAATTCCTACCCGGGTCTGTAGAGCCCTGCAACTCCTCATGCTGCTCTCTTGTGAGACTCCACCACCATCAGGGTGAGCCACCCACACACAAACATTAACTGCTGACCAAATGGAGCTTCAGTCCAGAGAACCTTGAGATACTTTGAGATGCTAGTCAACACAAACCTCTTGAGGGTTACAAGGAGAAGTGGCCAGTCCTGCATTAGAAGGAAGAGTAACCTCGGTCATCAGGGCAGGCTTGTACCTGACCGGCTGAGCAGTGACCCTGAGGAGAAGGGTCTGGGGGCTACGAGGGACACCATACAAGCCATTGGTGCATGTTCACTATGAACAAGGCCACCTGCATACAGGTCTGCATTAGGATGACCATGGCCACCCAGACCATCTTGAGACTGGTTGAAGTGTGGTTTCAGAGATGGTGGAGTTTTTCTCAACATTGGAAAGCAGCACAAGAAAGAAATAATGGCACAAAGGGAAGCTTTGGAAGTTGAGACTGGGCATGAGGATTTCATGTCACGTTGAGTTACACGAAACATCACTCCAAGTGCAGTGCTGTGCTACAAGAGGCCAGCCAGCAAGAGTCTGGATTAGCCAAAGCTTTGTATTTCAACACACAGCCCATGAGGATGGAGAGATATCAGTAAGGGTAGGAAGACGCTGAGGTGAGAGCAAGGTTGGTAAGCAGGCTGGGTGTCCAGAGCCTGCAGGGGAGGAGGTGCAGGTGTGGGACACCATAGGACATGCTGTGGTGGAGACATCTGGGGGCAGTGGCAAGGCTGAAAGCCCCCAACACAGCCAAGGTCTTGGTCTGCTGGGCTGTGGCTGTTCTCTCTGCAGGTGATGCCTGTGAGGAGACATCTTCTCATTAGAGCACCAGGACTTCATCGCCCCCTTGTCACAACCTGTGAGCCTGAGAAAGAGTGTGTGGTAGTCCTGCTCTAGGCATTGCACATCCCCACATCACACTGGCCCAGGAAGAGCCCTGAGACACGTGTGAGGGACAGGATGTCCCCTCCCAGGGGCTGGGGGTCAGGGCTTGGCCCTTTGGCTTGATGAAACACACCCAGGATTACTCAGCATCAGAGCCACCTTGCCATTGCCTTTGCCTACCTGTCATCACTGCCTCCACTTGCCTGCTCTAACCAGCCCCAGAGTTGCTTTGTCAGGGATGGCCCTCAGGGGGACCCATTAATGCTCCAAGAAACTGTGGAGTTTGCATCGCTCTGTGACTTCTGGAGAGGTTTCATCAGCTTCCTCTCAGGGTCTGAGCTTCATGGACTCATCCCCAAACCCACCAGAGGGGTCATTAACATGCCACCTTGGGCTGGTCCTCTGCTGCTGCTCTCCTGGGACGGTAAGTCTCTGGGTGCAGGGCAATGCCGATGCGGTTCCTGGAGGCATCTCCTCAAGCTGGCAGAGCCCACAGCTCCTGGGATGTGCCAGGTGGACTCCCTGTGCAGAGGCAAGTTTGAGTGGCTGGGAATGCAGGTGTGCAGGCAGGGGTGCCCAGTTGTGTCCTTCAGAGCAGGGTCCCTGCAGCCCAGGGGCTATGTGCCGGGGCAGGACTCTGCTGCCTGCCAGGGTCACGTTTTTCAAGGCACCTGATAAAGTCACTTCACCCTTTCCTCTGCCTACCCAAAGCATCAACATCACCTTTGTGGTCTCTTCAGGGTTGATCTGCTCTTCCCCTTAAGACCTGCCAACACAGAGGTGCCCCTGGGCAGGGCCCTGCTGCCAGGAGGGGTCTGCAGGGCAGAGCTGAGCACACAGAGGGTGGGATGGGCTCTGTGAGCAGGGACAGGGAGGAGAGGTGTGGGCAGAGCACCAGCTCCTGGCAGGGACAGCTCCAGGCAGCAGAGACATGGGCAGGGAGTGGGAGGAAACTGCAGCCAAGCCCTGGGCTAGGCTGCCTTCAGGCTGCTCTCTTGTGGTCCCTCACTCTAGATGTCTGCTGGGCGTTGTCTGCTGAGCCATGAGCTGACTCTGCCTTTAGGGCATCCCATCTTCAGGACATCTGACTGTCTGCTTTGCCTGTGCTGCTGGGCTTAGGAGCTGCCCCAGAAGAGCACGGCTGTGCTGTAGGATCCCAGGGAGTGCTGAGCTTTCCCTTGGAGGTCCGTTCTCTCCTCTCAGAGGCCTTTTCTTCCCTCTGAGAGGGGCTGTGTCCTTCTCTCTCCATCACAACTCCACCTCTGGGCTGGGAAAAAGAACCATTGGCAGATCTGGACTCCTTTAAAACAGGATTCCTCTGCTCTCATCACAGTCTTGTTTTGTGGTATGTTTTAGAGAGTAATTTATGTTTGTCATCATCTTCAAGGCATCACAAGAAAAAGTGCAGGGCAGCTGGGTCCAATGGACACTGCATCTCTCCTGACTCTGCAAGAAGCTACAGAGACCTGAGCCCTTTTGCCTGTCCTGTTTCAAGTTTCTTCCTATTTTCCATCATAAAATGAGTATTTCTATTCCTCCAAAGAACACTCCCCAGAAATGATGGTGGAAAATAAAAAACACAGACAAAATTCTTCTAAGGACATGCTAAGCTTCTCTTCTGCAGCCCGCACTCTTCTGAATCAGGAGCGCTTTTCCATTAAAGGTGGATTACATCTGACATCAGTTGTCAACACTGGAGGTGTCACAAACCAGCTCCATGTACCCACTGCAGCTGAGCACAGCTGACTCCTCAGCTCCTCACAACACACTCAGCCAGCACAAACCAGAGAAGGGAAAGGCATTTCAATTGGGGGGCTGCTTCTATGAAAAATGGAGTGGCTTTGCTCAGAGGAAGATGTCCTAATTTTCCCGGTCCTTTCTTTTTTCAACCAGCCCCCTTTGCCAAGGAACCACAAATGTCCAACAGCAGTTCCATCACCCAGTTCCTCCTCCTGGCATTCACAGACACACGGGAGCTGCAGCTCTTGCACTTCTGGCTCTTCCTGGGCATCTACCTGGCTGCTCTCCTGGCCAATGGCCTCATCATCACTGCCATAGCCTGCGACCACCACCTCCACACCCCCATGTACTTCTTCCTCCTCAACCTCTCCCTCCTCGACCTGGGCTCCATCTCCACCACTGTCCCTAAAGCTATGGACAACTCACTCTGGGACACCAGGGCCATCTCCTACACAGGATGTGCTGCACAGGTCTTTCTCTTTTACTTTCTGATGTCAGCAGAATATTCCCTCCTCACCGTCATGGCCTATGACCGCTACGTTGCCATCTGCCAACCCCTGCACTATGGGACCCTCCTGGGCAGCAGAGCTTGTGTCCACATGGCAGCAGCTGCCTGGGGCACTGGGTTTCTCTATGCTGTGCTGCACACGGCCAATACATTTTCAATTCCTCTCTGCCATGGCAATGCCCTGGACCAGTTCTTCTGTGAAATCCCCCAGATCCTCAAGCTCTCCTGCTCAGACTCTGAGTACCTCAGGGAAGTTGGGCTTCTTACAGTTAGTCTTTTAGTAGCATTTGGGTGTTTCATTTTCATTGTGCTGTCCTATGTGCACATCTTCAGGGCCGTGCTGAGGATCCCCTCTGAGCAGGGACGGCACAAAGCCTTTTCCATGTGCCTCCCTCACCTGGCTGTTGTCTCCCTGCTTGTCAGCACTGCCATGTTTGCTCACCTGAAGCCCCCCTCCATCTCCTCCCCATCCCTGGACCTGGTGGTGGCAGTTTTGTACTCGGTGGTGCCTCCAGCAGTGAACCCCCTCATCTACAGCATGAGGAACGAGGAAATCATAGATGCCCTGTGGAAACTATTTGTATTTGATTTATTTGTGATTAATAAGGCACCAATGATCCCACTAGGGTTCCCACTGTATCTCAAGAAAATCCAGGACTAACTTGTCTTTTTATTTGTCTCTATTTGAGTTTTGTAGGGCTTTGTTTGTTGTTTTGTTTTGTTTTTTAATTTTTGTTTGTTTGTTTTATACGTGCGATATTATTATTCTTAGCCTGCTACTTGTTTTTTTTCTTAACCAATATACCTCATGTATATATGGATCCAGGCTGCCTGTTTAGATAAACTCCATGGAGAAAGCAGTGGGAAGTTAATTCTCTCAGCTCCCATCTGTGCACATCTCCTCTGGAGCTGGGGGAGCAGCCCCAGCATGCAGGAGGGTGCAGGAGCCAAATGCCCAGCTGCCCCATGGAGCAGCAGCCTGGGTTGCCCTTGGGGCTGCCCCTCGCTGCCTCAGCGGGCACTCCCTCTCTGCTGCCTTCACGTCGGGGCTGCTGCTGCCCTGGAGCCATGGCCAAGGCCAGCAGCAGGACACGGCCTGGACAGGGCTGCTCTCTCCTCCCTTCCACACTGTCTTGCTGTGTCCTGGCATTGCTGTTACCCCCAAGGTCTCGTGTAACTTGTGACAGTCCTGCTGTCTCTACAGTGGCATCCCTGTGCCTGAAAGCAGGAGCAGGCCGTGTGGAGCAGCGTGCCAGAGCTGGCCTCTCTGCTAGCAGCACCATAACCAGAAGGGCTCCTCAGGGCACGGCCAGAAGGCTGGACACCCCTTCCAAAGCTGCTGTCAGGAATACACCCAAGAAGCTGCTCCCTCCAAAGGACTTTTGCTCTTTGGGGTTCTTGATGGATTCAGGGGGACAAGCTCAGAGTCCCAGGGGGATCTGTTAGGGAGCAAGGGCTGGATGAAGACCTTGCTTCTTGGTTGCACGTGTCCATTCAGACAGCAACTGGTCTTTGGCTTATCTACCTGGTGCTGTCCAACTTGTGGTGGGGCTGATGGCAGATGTCATCCTGGAGAAGAATGGAGATTTGCCAGGAGAAGTGAGGGGATCTCCAGGAATAGTGTGTAAGTCGGAGGTGGCAGTGAGTGGCACCTCATAAAATGAGTGACAATCCAAGGAGGAGTGTCCCAGAGGAGAAGGCAAACCTGAGGAGACCGTGTGCTAATGAGGGCTCTGCAATGCCAGGAGAGGCTGTGAGGAGCCAGAAGGCAAAGGGACATAAGTCTAGACAGTGGTTCATCACACCATCACGGAAACCCTGTGGGCTGGACCTAGTGCAGCCCTCCCCTGCCCTTTGTGCCACTGGAGACACACCATGGTCCTGCCAAGCACTGTCCTTGTCTTCTGAGCCATCAGGGAAGATGGAAAGGGGCTCAGCAGCTGTGATCCCCTCTGGCTGGCTCTGCTTTCCACCCTGACCAGCATGGCCAGTGCAGGGTCACCCCATGGCCCCGGGGCACCACAGCCCCCTCGCTCTGCAGAGCAGCCCCACCAGCTTGGGGCCCTGCAGGGAGCATGGGGAGGGAACCAGGAACGGCCGGCCAGGCCAGCACAGACACGCTCACCTGGGAAAAGGCTCTCTGGAGAGCAGGGATGACTCTGGAGGAGATCAAAGGAGCATTTCTGTGCCTGAAAGGAGGAATCAATGAGAAAGAGAAACCTCTTTCTGCAGGCACCCACTCGCAGCAGGCTGCTCTGTCCCCTGGCCGGGACTCTTGGTGGCATGGAGAGAGCGAGAAGGTGCCCCAGGGCATTCATCACCCCCCAGCCTCTCCCATCAGCCATTTCCAGCCCTGGTCACTCCCCCAGTTCTTGGTGGTTGGGCTCTGTGGCCATCTCCTTCCTGCTGTTGGTCTTGGTGCCTGTGTTGGGGAAACAGCCAGCCCTGCCCCAGCCTCCTGCCTTGCCCAGACCTTGGCAGAGCCCCGAGCAGGGCTGTCTGGGAACCCGTGCATGGGACATAGCTGGGGCTTGGCTGGGGCTGGGCACTGCTTGGCTGCAGAAGAAGGAGGGCTGCTGAGGATGGACACTGAGGTCTGGCATGGGCACTTGTGGTAGAGGACGCGTCCCTGCCCCAAACACACCCTGTCCTGTGCAGTGTCTGATGATGGGGGCCCTGGGGGCATGTATGGGGCAGTGGGGCTGCACAGGGGCAGGGATGGGTCACGGATGGGAGCCACAACACAACGATGAGGAGGTGGAAGCCGGGACAGGCTATGAAGGAAAAATTTAGAAAGATGACCTGAGCGTGCGGGCATGTGTTTAGGAAAGCCAGAGCTCAGCTGGAGCTGATGGGGGCTGCAGGCACCATCAAGAGCAAAATGAAGAGCTTCAGCCACTGTGTTTGCAGTAAAAGGCTGAACAAGGAACATGCTGCTGAATGATGAGGGGGGTCGTAACAGCAGACACAGGCGGGGCTGAGTGACTCAACACCTTCCTTGCCTTAGACTGTGCTCAAAAGTTCTGCCAGGCCTCTGCTCAGTGAAAGGGCTCAAGGAGGAGGAGAGCAGGTATTGAGAGGAACCTCATGAAACCCCCCAAGGACAAGTGCCAGGTTCTGCCCCTGCAGGGGACTCACGCTGGCAATGGCACAGGCTGGGGGCTGCCTGGCTGGGGAGCAGCTCTGTGGGAAAGGTCTTGGTGGGCAGGGAGCTGGACAGGAGGCAGCCGTGTGCCCTGGCAGCAAGGGAGGACAGCAGTGCCCTGCGCTGTGTGACCAGCAGCATGGCCAGGAGATGGAGGGTAGGGATTTACCCTCTCTATGTGGAAAGCTTCTAGTTCACATCGAGAATGCCGTGTCCACTTTTGGGAACCCCAAGAATGGAAAGGTGTTGCCCAGCTGGAGTGGGTTTAGTGAAGGGCCTTGAGATGGTCAGGGGGCTGGATCAGTGTCTCTGTGAGGAAAGGCTGATGAAGCTGGGCTCCTTCAGCCTGGAGAAGGGATGGCTGAGAGACACCTCAAAGCAAGGGGGATCTCACCTTTTTCACCATGAGGCTAGCCAAGCATTGGAACAAGCATTGATCACCGTGAGAGATTGTAAAGTCCTTTGTCCTTGCAGGTTTTCAAGACCCAGGTAGACAAAGACCTGTGGAACCAGGTCTGACCATTTACCTGACCTGTCTTGGATTACAGAGTTTTTCTATAGACTTCTCAACATCTACTCTGAAACTCAATGATCTTATCATCCTTAAATCTCTTGTCCAATATCTTATCAGCAGATGAGAGAACAGATGTTTATGGGGTACAAATCCTCCTGTGACCAGCAAAGACAACTAAGACAAACATCTCCTCCAGCCTGGTAGGCTGGGAGGCACTGCCTCAGCTCTACATTACACCTAAAGCTCATGGCATCCTCCCTTATCCACCTCAAAGGCCATGGTCTGGACCCTGAAGCTCCTACATGGAATTTTTATGAATCAGGGAAGCTGAATGCCACCCATGACTATTAAATGCATTCCTGGTGTTCATGAACAGCAAGGAGTTTCTCTTTCTGGTGCATTCCCAGGTCGCATGGACTCCACTTTCAGCAGCCTAATTATCTCTTCAGCCAACTCCTTCACTGGGGTTATAGCTATCCTGTCCGATCTCTCTCTCTCTCAAACATTTCTGGTGAGGCTGTTCCCTGTGGATGGTGAACCTCATTGGAGGCAGCTTGGGCTTGGCATGAAGTTGAGGAGCATGGGTTATTGTTTATGAAACTTCACCCTGCTTTCCTTCTGTGTGTTTGCCATGCAGAGCAACGCAGCTGTGCCTGTGTGCAGCCAGGTCCCTAAGGAAAGCAGGTGGGAGTTGGTGCAAAGGAGCTGTAACCTCCAGCTGCAGACTTGGGTGAGAAGTGTGATGTGAGGAGAAGTGATGCAAGTCCCAGGTGGCCCATGACTGAGATGGCAGGGCTGGGGAGGTGATGAGGAAGGTTGTCCATGCAGTGCCTGTCCTCAATGAGGAGCTCTTCCTACCCATCCTGACTTCATTAGGAGACCCCCTTGCCCAATATGGACTGGAGAATGCTACTATAACTTCTTCTGTAAATTAAAAACAAACAAACAAACAAACAAACAAATCCCCAAAAACCCAACAAAAAACTCTAACCAAACCCAAGCTCTTAAAAATCAAAAATACTCCTTTTTGTAGGGCTCACTGAATTCTTTGAAATCTTTGACTTCACATACACCCTGGAGACCTCTCCAATTAGTTGTGTAAGTCTTGAAGACTTGCAGAAAATAACGAGAAGAGACATGGCTTGGTGCATTTTAATGAGCTCCCTGGTGCATTTGATGCTGAGACCAGGAACTAAGACACTGAGAGAAGCCTGAGGAAACCACTGAAGAAGTCAAAGTCAGAAGCAACTCCTACAGTTTCAGGGAGTGTTAATGGGGTCCCACTGGGATCCATCACTGACAAAGCCACCCTGGGGGCTGGTTAGAGCAGAAGACTAGAGGCAGTGATGACAGGTAGGCAAAGGCAATGTTAAGGTGGCTCTGAGGCTGAGTAACCCTCGATGTGTCACATCTGCTGCACTTGGCAGAGGAGCTGCTCCTGGGCAGAGATGTCTCTCTGCAGCACAGCCCACTTGCCATGAGCTCCCTCTGTCCCAGGAGCCTGGAGCAGCTCAGCAGCAGAGGCCCAGCCCAAGGCGGCATGTTAATGACCCCTCTGGTGGATTTGGGGATGAGTCCATGAACCTCAGGCATGGAGCAGCACCTGAAGAAGTCAAACTCAGACACCATCTCCAAAGTTTCTCAGAGTGTTAATGCATCCCCCTGAGAACCATTACCAACAAAGCTTCCCCCGGGGCTCGTTAGAGCAGAGAACTGGAAGCAGGAATGGCAGGAAGGCCAAGACAATGTAAAGGTGGCTCTGATGCTGAGGATATCTGGAATCTTTGCATCCAGCCAAATGGACAAGCCCTGACCCCCCCAGCCCCTGGAAAAGGGAGATCCTGTCCCTCACACACATGTCACAGGGCTCTTCCTGGGGCAGTGGGATGTGGGGATGTGCAATGCCAAGGGCAAGGCTGTGGAATGACATCTGCCAGGCTCCTGGGTGGGGACGAGGAGGCCATGAGGCCCGAGTGCCCTAAGGGTAAGGTGTTTCCTCACTGGCATCAGTGGCAGAGACAACAGCCATGGCCAAGGAGGCAAAGACCTCAGATCTGTTGCAGGGTTTCAGCTTTGCACGGCCCTAGATTGTCTCCACCACAGGCTGTCCTACAGTGTCCCACACCTGTCCCTAGTTCCCTGCATGCTGCAGACATCCACTCTGCTTCTCCACCCTGCTCTGACCTGAGCAACTCATTCCCCTGACTGCTATCTCTCCATCCCTGCGAGGTATGCCTTGAAACACAAAGCCATGGACTGAGCCAGGCTCCCTCGGGGGGTCTGATTATACCACAGCGCTGCCCTCGGAGGGACATTTCTTTCTCCTTGTGTCCACTTTAAGCATCCCAACCCTCCATCTCTGGTATGATTTCTTTCCCATGCTGTCTCCCACTATGAAGAAAAGCTCCTCCAGCTCTGGAACCACACTTCAACCACTCTATGGCTACTCCTGTACTTCCCGGAGCCTCTCCACCACTGGGCCAAAGGGCTGAAGAAGCCCATGTCCCTCAGCTTCCACACACAGGGCATGTGCCCTGCACCCCACCTTGGCAGACCTCTTCTGGGCACTCTCCAGTTCCTCCCTGCTCCTCCAAAATGGGGAGCCACACCCTGGGACACACCTGTGTGTGTGGGGGCCACTGCAGGACCCAGGATTTTCTCAGGATCACAGCTCAGCCAGTCAGGTCACAGCTAGCCCTGGTCTATAGGGCTGTTCTTCCTCCTGATGCAGGACTGCCCACTTCTCCTTCTCCTCCTCAAACCCAGGCCAAGCCCCAGAGTTTCACAAGGTCCCACTGGACTGACACTCCTTTGAGGCAGCCCTTAATTTTTGTGTGCAAGTGGCTCACCCTGATGGTGGTGTCTCCCACAAGGTAACAGCAGGAGGAGTTGCAGGATGCTGTAGATAACAGAAAGAGGTTCTAGTTCAATGGAATTAATGAACCAGGAAGGAACCACCATCAGATGACAGCCATCTCCAAAATACCAAATGAGGGTAAAAAGGAAGCTAATGCAGGGCCAGTGAAGAAAGGGTGAATGAGGATTGGGCTGTTTGTGTGCTAGGATATGTTAGTGTGAAATGGGCACCTATACAGGCACATTGTATGTGTATGCTCACAGAGCCAGACCCTCACAGTGGTCTCATGTTGCCACTAGGGCCTGAAACATTCAAAGTTCAGTGGTTCGTTGTGGATGACAGTTTCTTCAGACAGAACAGGCTCTCCTTACAGCCTGCAACAGCCGTGCCTTGCAACAGGGTGACACATGAGAGTGACACATGCAGGAAGGGATGGCATGAGGGCGATGATATTCCAACATGCCCGAGGTCCCTTGCCAACCCAATAAAATCCAGTAGAATTGGAAGAACCCTAAACCTCTCAGGCATGCATTTGTAACGTTGACCTTACCAGTATGAGAGGCTGAGAGAGGTGGGGTTGTCCAATGGTGAGAAGAGAGGGCTTTGGGAAGATCTAAAAATGACCCATATACCACTACCAAGAGGTCATCAGCAAGACAGATCCAGGCCTTTCCCTCTTGTGTGTGAGGAAAAACTGTTTAGCCATGAAGAGAGTGAAGCACTGGAGCAGATTGGCCAGTGATGTTGTGCTGTGTCAGCCCCTGGAAGATTTCAAAGCCAACATGAAGAACTCCCTGAGCAACCTGGTGTGACCTGATAGCTGCCCTTGCTGTGTGATGCACATTGGCCTCGAGACCTCCTAGGGTCCCTTCCCAGCACGAATGACTGTCCATTTCCTTCCACCACAGGTCTTCCCTTCTCCATGGTAAGGAAAGCACTCAGGTTCCCCATGACCATGAGGAAAGTCAGACTAAGTTTGGTCAGGTCATCTGTGTCATTCCTGTCCCAAACCACTCACTGCTGCTCAGATGCAGAGCTGCATGGCAGGTACCCCCAAAACAGCCTTGATCTAGTGTTCTGCTTCACCGTCTATTTCCTTTCTCCCTCTTCTCTTCCCTTTGATCCTTCTTGTACCCTCCCACACTAACAGCCCAGCTCTGTTCACTCTTTCCTCACTGGCCCGGGCTTTGCTGGCTTTGAAGCTGTTTCTGAGATGGTCACCATGGATAATCCTACGCTGGAAGGAAATTGCATTAAAGTAGCACCACCTTCTACTATTTGTATTACCTGGCAACCCCCCATGCTGTTACCTTGTGAGGGACACCACCATCACGGTGACCATCTGCACACAAATATTGAGCTTCAGTCTGGGGGACCTTGAGAAACTCTGGGGTTTAGAGAACAGAAACCTCTTGAAATGTTACAAGGAGAAGTGGCCAGTCCTGCACTGGGGGGGAAGAATAAGCCTGGACCCATGTGTCCCTCTGTGGGGCTTCCTGTTGTAGTCAAGTGGGGAGGAATGGAGAGAGTCCCGAGGAGGATGGCCAATATAGGACGTGGGGCCTCAAGCACATGCCCTGTCTGGGGAGGCTGAAGGACCTGAGCTTCTTCAGGCTGCTGAAGCGGAGGCTCAGAGCACCACAGTCACACAACCTGCAGCTACTTGAAGGGTGCTGTCAAAGATGGTGGAGCTTTTCTTCATAATAGAAAAAAAGCAGGAAAAAGGAAGAGCACCACAAAGTGTGGCTTGGGAGGCTGACGAGAAATGAGGAGAAGGAAATGTGACTCCAAGGGCAGTGCTGACGTAGAACAGGGTGCCCAGAGGGAGTCTGGACCAGCCCATGGCTTTCTCTTTCAAGGAACAGCCAGGGAGGATGGAGCGATATCAGTAAGGCTAGTGAGATATCGGGGTGAAATGGAAAAAAGGATTGGGTGTCTTCAAAGAAAGAGGTGCAGGTGTGGGACACTGTAGGGCAGGCTGTATTGGACACTGCTGAGGGCTGTGGCAAGGCTGAAAGAGCCCAACCACAGATGACCTCTGCATCACCATGGCTATGGCTATTGTCTCTGCAGTCAGGGCCTACCAGAAGGTGCCTTCAATTGATTCAGGAAGAACTCATGACCTCCTTGCTCCACCCAGAAGGGTCATGCCAGGCATTGCACATCCCCACATCCCACTGCCCCAGGAAGAGCCCTGAGCAACATGTGAGGGACAGGATCTCCCTTCCCAGGGGCTGGGGGTCAGGGCTTGTCCATCTGGCTTTGTTTAACACTTCCAGGTTACTCAGCATCAGAGCCACCTTGACATTGGTTTTGTCTACTTGTCATGATTGCTTCCAGTTTTCTGCTCTAATGAGCCCCTGGGGAGGCTTTGTCAGTGATGGCCCTCAGGGGGACCCATTAATGCTCCAAGAAACTGTGGAGTTTGCATCGGACTGTGACTTCTGGAGAGGTTTCATCAGCTTCCTCTCAGGGTCTGAGCTTCATGGACTCATCCCCAAACCCACCAGAGGGGTCATTAACATGCCGCCTTGGGCTGGTCCTCTGCTGTTGAGCTGCTCCAGGCTCCTGGGACAAAGGGAGCTCATGGCAAGTGGGCTGTGCTGCAGAGAGACATCTCTGGCCAGGAGCAGCTCCTCTGCAGAGCACAGCAGGGCTGAGGGCACTGGGAGAGGAGTGAGGCAGAGAATAGGAGGATGCTGAGAGCTCAGTGTGGGAGAAATCTTCACAGCCCTCTACACGGTAAGTCTCTGGGTGCAGGCAAGTGCCACTGCGGTTCCTGAAGGGTTCTCCTCAAGCTGTCACAGGTCACAGCCTATAGGACCTTTCTCCAGAGTAGAAGGTAAGGGCATCCTCCAGCACAGGGTTCCCTGCAGCACCGTCAGAGGGACAGAGCATGACAGCTGCCTTGTCCCGGGGTCAGCTGCAGGGTGTCAGGGTGGGTGTGCAGGCAGGGGTGCCCAGTTGTGTCCTTCAGAGCAGGGTCCCTGCAGCCCAGGGGCTGTGTGCCGGGGCAGGGACTCTGCCGCCTGCCAGGGTCAGCACTCAGCCTGCCCGGGGAGCTCCCCACAGCCCTGCGGGGAGAAGCTGTGGGTGGAAGGAGAGATCTCTAGCAGGGCAGGGTCCTTCTGATGTCAAGAGGGTGCTGCATGGGTCAGGGCTGCTCACAGCTCCAGATCACTCCCAGCACATGTCCCAGGGGACTTCTCAAGAAGCACATCAAGGCAGGGGCTACCTGGAAGGAAAGGTGCTTTCTCCACGGATCCTGTGCTTTTCCCGTTTCTTGTGGTGGTAGTGCAGAAATATGGTCATGGAGCTCTCAGGGTAGCACCACAGTGCGAGACACTGACAGCATTACAGCCATTGGTCAACACCTCTTCAAGGAACCTGATAAAGTCCCTTCACTCACCTCAGCCTCCTCCTCAGGTGGGAAAGGGGTAACGGGAGCAAAATCAACAAAACAAACCCCCACAGTTCTGTTCTGCACTCAGGTGAATTGGGAGAGACAATGGTCAAAAGCTCTTTTATATCATGGGTAGATTTAACCTGTGATCACTCCTGTTTCCTCTCTGCCTGTTGCTGCACAGCAGGACTGACTCCTCTGGAGCCCATAGAAGAGGCCCCTGCTCTGCATTGCACCCTCAGCCAGCACAAACCAAGGATCATGCCAGGATCTGCGTGAAG
Source organism: Grus americana (assembly GCF_028858705.1). Lineage (NCBI taxonomy): Eukaryota > Metazoa > Chordata > Aves > Gruiformes > Gruidae > Grus > Grus americana. Next base: position 708,508 of record NC_072878.1, on the reverse strand, counting down.
ACAGACAGAGGACACTTGTGGTGGCTTACTGTGACGAATGGAATAGGTTCTGCTCACAGGTGTCTGTCCTAACTCTTCACGGCCCTTGGACAGGCCCTCATGTGCAGAGGGAACAAATGTTTAATGACAGCTCCATGAATGAGTTCCTCCTCCTGGCATTCGCAGACACACGGGAGCTGCAGCTCTTGCACTTCTGGCTCTTCCTGGGCATCTACCTGGCTGCTCTCCTGGCCAATGGCCTCATCATCACTGCCATAGCCTGCGACCACCACCTCCACACCCCCATGTACTTCTTCCTCCTCAACCTCTCCCTCCTCGACCTGGGCTCCATCTCCACCACTGTCCCTAAAGCCATGGCCAATTCCCTCTGGGACACCAGGGCCATCTCCTACACAGGATGTGTTGCTCAGGTCTTTTTCTTTTTCTTTCTGATCTCAGCTGAATATTTCCTTCTCACTGTCATGTCCTATGACCGCTACGTTGCCATCTGCCAACCCCTGCACTATGGGACCCTCCTGGGCAGCAGAGCTTGTGTCCACATGGCAGCAGCTGCCTGGGGCAGTGGCTTTCTCTATGCTGTGCTGCACACGGCCAATACATTTTCTATACCACTCTGCCAGGGCAATGCCCTGGACCAGTTCTTCTGTGAAATCCCCCAGATCCTCAAGCTCTCCTGCTCACATTACTACCTCAGGGAGGTTGGGCTTCTTGTGGTTAGTGCCTCTTTATTCTTTGTTTGTTTTGTGTTCATTGTGCTGTCCTATGTGCAGATCTTCAGGGCCGTGCTGAGGATCCCCTCTGAGCAGGGACGGCACAAAGCCTTTTCCATGTGCCTCCCTCACCTGGCTGTCGTCTCCCTGTTCATCAGCACCTCATTTTTTGCCTACATGAAACCCCCCTCCATGTCCTCCCCATCCCTGGACCTGGTGGTGGCAGTTCTGTACTCGGTGGTGCCTCCAGCAGTGAACCCCCTCATCTACAGCATGAGGAACCAGGATTTCAAGGATGCCTTGAGGACACTAATCCAATGGACCTTGCACCACCAACAGTAATTTGTCTCCCCTTCTCTGCAGAGTGCCCAGGGTATATTTTATGCATCTCCTCGGGTTTTGTTTTTTTCTCTGATAATCATACTTACAGGTAATTGCTTGGGTTCATAGCACTTCTCTTGAGGTGCTGTCCTGTTGTGTCTGATCCTTGAAGAACCATGTGTCACCTTTTGCCTTCCTAATAGCCTCTCTGCAATAAAAGGGGATCTCCTGAGGGAGGTGCCTGCAGCCTGGGCTCTCCTTGATACAGCTGTGGCTAAGAACAAGCCAGAGGAATTGGACTTTCCAAGTCTCTTCCGCCTTGTTTTCTCCTTCTCTTTGGGGAAATAATCTCATGGTATCACTGTTAGACACCAAGCACTTAGCTGAAGGCTCTCATCTTGGTGTCCAGGGGCATTGGAAATGGTGCATGAGCTCCCAGTCCCCTTCCTCAGGCTGTCACAGGTATGACGGGGCTGATGGCAGATGTCCGTCCATGTGGAAAGGAATCTGGTGTGGTCAGGAGAGGATGGGGACACTGCAGGTACTCTGGGGTGGGAAGTGAATGGAGACTCAGAAGGTGAAAGACCCTGAGATGAAGTCCCCCCAGGGCAGAGCACTCGCTCCAGGTACCCCCACAGAAAGACTCTGCAGTGCTGTGGGAGTCCGTGAAGATGCAGCAGGCACAGGGCAGGAGAGTGGAGAGATGCATGAGGTGCCTGAGGAGCCGCAGGGCCAGGACTCTGCTGGTGTCCTGGGGAGCAGGGCTGGCGGGGAGGCAGAGTGGGGCAAAGGCGGTCAGGGCTGGGGATCCCCTGCAGCGTCAATGCAGGAGAGGCCGAGAGGGAGTGGCCTGCGCTGGCACTTGGGGCCAGCTGCAGGCCTGGGGCCAATGGGGAGGCTGAGCCCCCCCTCTGCCTCCCAGCAGCTGCTGTGCCCTTCCGAGGGGCTGGGGCTGTGGGCTGAGTGCCCAGAGCTCTGCAGCAGCCCAGACTGCCAGCCCAGACTGGGCTGCTCTGCTGGGCTGTGCTGGGCAGAGGGCAGGGAAGGTGGGGGAGAGCCGGGGAGGGGATGGGCTGGACTGGAAAGTGCCCAGGACAGGAACAGCCTGACGTTATCGGAGCTGCGTGACCCTCCAGGGGGAGGACCCGCTCCAGTGGGCCTGCGGAGCAGAGCCTGATCTCCTCAAGAAGGAAGCAAGTCATCACAGGTGCAGGAGAGAGGAGCTGCTCTGTGCCATGTTCCCTGGACACGCTGGGGAAGCTGCCCCAGGGCAAGTGGGAGAAACCGCCCCACGCATCGTCCATTTCCCTCGCTGGCCATACACCCAGCCCTGGGGAGGGACCTTGGTTGTGGGGCCAGCTCCGTCCTCCTGCTGGGCTCAGTGCCTGTCCTGGGGCACGGCCAGCCTGGTGCCGGCTCTCTTCTGTCCCACACCCTGCAGATCCCACCACACGGCTGACTGCTGACACCTGCATGGGACACGACCGAGGTTGTGCAGGGGCAGGTACTGGTGGGGGGGCTGCCAAATGGAGGGCTGCTGCGGGTGGAGGCATGGAGGGCTGCCACAGGGACTGTGCTGCTGTAGATGTTTCCCCATCCCATGACGGTCTCGCTGCGACAGACCTCCAGAGGAAGGGTGCTGCCATTCAGGCCTCAGCTCCAGGGAGTGCCTCTGCCTGGGAGTGGGGGGGGGACAGTGGCCTCTGGTCTGGGAACTGAGAACCAGGTGAAGGGGGGTGTGAGGAGAGGAGCAGTCTGTGCACCATGGAGAATGACAAAGACGAGAGACAGGGTCTTTGCAGAGACCGCGCAGTGGAGAGACCTGTATCCCTGTGGAGCAGGGAAGGAGGGAGAGCTGGAGACCACCCCAGAGGAGCACTGAATGGAGAGTCCTGCCCAGGGGGAGGCTGGGGACTCGTGGTGCTGGAGGAAGGCTCCTTCTGAGCTGCAGGGCTGCAGCTACAGAGCAGGGACAGTGCTCTGGCAAGAGGTGAAGGAGCAAGCAGGGCTGGGGCAGGCTGGAGGAAGGCAGACAGGTCTGCAAAAATCTGAGGGAGAAAATGATTGCTGAAGCCCGGGGTTGAACCAGGGACCTTTAGATCTTCAGTCTAACGTTCTCCCAGCTGAGCTACTTCAGCCCTGCCCCAGCAGCCCTGGTCCCTGTGCCACCCGTGCCAGGCCACAGGCTGGCACCCAGGAGGAGTGCTCCTCAGGGAGCTTCCCAGGGGAAAGCTGTGCCCAGCCCCGAGCAGAGGGGACCTGGCTCCTCCCTGACCCCAAGGCCAGGTGGGCTCCAGCTTTGGTGGAAGCCAGCTTACACTGGGCGTGCCAAGATGTCTGTGGGCCTTGTACAAACGGGACAGTGGTGAAGGTAAATGGGCAGACCAGGCATGTGCAACTACAGAGGCTGAGGGTGGAAGAAGCGTGGGGCTGGTGGAAGACCTTACCTCCTTCCCCAGGGAAGGCCTCCTCCCACCCTTTTATCCCTGGCTCCACTTCACTCACTCCTTCATGCCCAACTCCTCTATCTCCTCCCCGCTGAGCAGGGCAGGGGGATGGGGAATGGGAGTTGCGGTCAGTCCATAACAGTTCCTCTCTGCTGCTCCTTCCCTCTAAGACTTTTCCCATGGGGTCCCTCCTATGGGCTACAGTCCTTCAAGACAAACCCACTCCAGCATGGGCTGTCCTCCATCCAGCATTCTTTCAGGAATTGTCCAACATCTTCAGTGTTGGGTCCTCGACGGACTGCAGGGCTTACTTTCCCCACCATGGTCTTCTCCATGGGCCGCAGGGAAATACCTGCTATACTCTGATATTCTTCATGGGCTGCAGGAAACTATCTGCTCTTGTGCCTGGAGCACCTCTTCCCCCTCCCTCTTCACCAGCCTTGGTGCTTGCAGGGCTGTTTCTCACATTTTTTCTCCCTTACTCCTCTCCCATTCTGGCAGTTGTGTCCTTTCTTAAATATGCTTTTGTAAAGGTCCCACCAGCTTCGCTGATGGGCTCGTTTCTGTGCAGTGGTGGTCTGCTTGGAGCCTGCTGGAACCAGCTCTGTCTGGCATGGGGAGGCAGCCCCTGGTGTCTTCTCACAGAGGACACCCCCACATCCCCCCTGCTGCCAGAGCCTGGACACCACCACCAATACACAGTGTAAATCTTTGTCTCGTTGAATGACATCCCCTGCTCTCCCCTCATCCACAAATACAATTTACTTGCTGGGGAGGAAGAGAGAACAGAGAAGGCCTTGATGCTGTGCAAACATGGTTCAGCAATAGCTACACCATCGGTGTGTTGGCAACTCTGTTTTGGTGACAAATCCCAAACACAGCGCCACGGGGGCTGCCATGAAGAAAATTAACTCCATCCCAGCCCAAACCAGTACAGTGTGCCTGGAAGAATGTTTCCAGGATTAGCTGCTCTATCTCCTTCCCAGGGAGAGAGGTGAGGCTGACTGGCCGGTAGTTCCCTGGGTCCTTCTTCTTGCCCTTCTTGAAGACAGGAGGGACAGGACATGTGGTTTCTTCCACTCTTTGGAGGACTGTATTGTGTGCGCACACGTGAACTGAGGCAAGAGTCCTCCCACCACCTGTGGGTTTGTGGCAGGTATGGGAGGAAGCTGAGTCCCTGTGACGGATCCACTCAACTCCCTGACCAAACCAGCAGTAGTTTGGTTCAGGGTCCAAAGGAGGTAAAGGCCCAGGTGTAACCTGGCCAACAACTTCTCTAGTTCCAGTCTGGTCTCTGAAAACAGGAGCAGAGGGACATGGTGAGCATTGATGTATATGGGCTTGGAAACTGGAACACCCATCACGTGATTAAGACATGAGTAACAGGTGGTTCCTCCAAGACTCATTTGTCAAGGAACAAAGAAAGTTGTGGGTAGAAGGAGTCTCATGCATACCTTTCCCATCACATGGAATTTGCCTACGAGCCAACCACTCTATTCCATAAATGTGGCAGCCTAAGGGTATCTTCTTTGAGCTCTCCCTGCTAAGCAGCTGGCTGCCCAGCGGTGGTCTCTCCTTGAGCTGGGACACCTCTCAAGGTTACTCCTCAAGGCTGAGACCTCTTACCCACTGCAGATCTTTGCTAAGTGACTGATATCGTGCTTAATCTTGTGTAAGAGTGCACTAAGATTTTGTATTGGTGACTTTGATTCTGTTTTGGTAGCTGTGAATCATTGTTATATCCTCTGTGCAGTAAGGAATAGAGTGATCCTTGCCATCTGACTTTGATAAGGTGCAGTAAAACTGCTTTTGCTGATACTTCTGGCGGTGGTTCTTTAATTGGTCTAAATCGCCCGTCTGTGACAAACTGGTGTAGTCAGCAGGAGTCTGGATCAGGATTTGCGACAGGAGACCTTATTGCAGGCATACAGTGTATAGGGCAGGCTTACGGGAAGAGGGAGACTTTTTACCAGGGCCTGTAGTGATAGGACAAGAGGCTTTTAAACTGGAAGAGGGTAGGTTTAGATTGAACATAAGGATGAAATTTTATCTGGTGAGGGTGGTGAGACACGGGCACAGGTTGCCCAGAGAAGTTGTGGATGCCCTCTCTGTGGAAGTGTTCAATGCCAGGCTGGATGGGGCTTTGAGCAACCTGGTCTAGTGGAAGGTGGGTCCCCCATGGGGTCAGAAGTCCTTGAGGAGCCTGCTCCAGCATGGGCTTCCCACAGGTCACAGCCTCCTTTGGGGGCAACCACCTGCTCTGGAATGGGGTCCTCCAAGGGCTGCAGGTGACTGTCTGCTCCAACATTAACCTCCATGGGCTGGCGGGGGTCAGCCTGCCTCACCATGGTCTTCTCCATGATTTGCAAGGGAATCTCTGCTCTGGTGTCTGCAGCACCTCCTCCCTCTCCTTCTTCCCTGACCTTGCTGTCTGCAGGATTTTTTCCTCACTGTTTTTTTTTCCTACCTTACTCCTGTCTCACTCTGGCATTTGTGCCCTTTCTGAAATATGCTTTCACAGAGGCACCACCAGCTTTGCTGGTGAGCTCAGCTTGTGCCAGCAGTAGGGCTATTGCAGTGCTGGCTGGACTTGGCTGTGTAGGGCATGGGGCAACCCACTGTCTCTTCTGACAGGGGCTCCTGTCGCCCTTCCACTACTAAAAAAGTGGATGTTGAAACCCATACAGAGCAAAATGCTTGGCCCTGCTCTTCCACTGCCAAGAACTCCAAAGTACTCATTGGAGGGGAAGAGAAACAGAGAAGGCCTTGACACTGTGCACGCACTGCTCAGCAATAGCTAAAATATGGGTGTGTTATCACCACTGTTTGGGCCACCAATGCAAAGCACCATATGAGCTGCTATGAGGAAAATTAACCCCATCCCACCTAGTCCCAGTACAATCCGCACCCTTATTCCACAGCATTTCCGTCATGCTCAGGTCCCACGCTGACTGATACACCTGAGTGTACACATTCAGGATGTACACAATCGCCCAATTCCTGTGTTGTTGCATTTCTACACCCTACTTGAGCCTTTCCATTCTCTCTCTTTCTCGTTCCCACAATCCCCTCTTACCAACACTTACAACTTGTACTACATACTTAAACCATCTTTACTTCCAACAGTCAGGTTTACACATCCTCATTAACCACTACACCCTGTTCCTTGACACACGCTGATATTGTTCACTCATTCCAGGCCCACTGCCTCCACCCCCACACATGTCAATGACTTGGGTCCCATCTGCCAAGGCGATCACTCAGGACAGGTGAAGTACTCGCCCCATTCCTCGTGAGGATTGCCCGCTGTTGGTTCAAGTGGTTCCTGCTGCCTTGCTTCCTAGCACATGCAACTCACATCATGGAGGATTTTCCCCCAAGGTTAGATCTCCTTGAGGTACACACCAGATCTCCCATCCTTCCACATTACCCGCCGAGTACAGCCAGGTCCTTGAGCCAAGACAATCTCACAGATGGGCTTGCTTGTTCCCAGGGGAGGAGCAGCCCACACTGCCTTCCCCAGCCAGCTCCCTGTGTGCGCTATGGGGACCTTACCTCCTCCCACAGTATGCGCAGGCTTTGTTTGGGCAGGACCAGGAAGGTTAGCAGATCCTCTGGTGTGTACCAGCTGAATGGCTTCTGCTAAACTGATCACCTGTCCAATATGACATGGAGCAGTGTCCCCGTGACTTTGGCCTGCTCCCTCAGCGTCCTTGGGTGAAGTCCCTCCCATCTCATGGACTGGCAAGGGTTGAGTTTGATCAAGTGACCCTAGATTTCATCCCCACCCACTGATGGTTGTTCTCCATGGGTTCTGCTTCAAGGTACAAGGGCCTGGGAGACCTTGCTGATGAAGACTGAGCCAAAGGCAACATAGAACATCTCAGACCTATTTACACCTGCTCTTGCTAAGTTCTGCAGCAGCCCTGCACTGTCTTTGTTTCTTCTTTAACTTCAGTAGTAACATCTCATCTTGGTGCCATTGAGCTCCTTTGAGAGAGTCAACTGAATATCCTTATGGGCTGTTGCAGGAGGCTGTCCTTAGAGACCAGTGGTACTGAGCTCTGCTCAGCGCTCAGTACTTGTGCTCTGCCCTTCAGTGCTCCTGCCCATAAAATCCTGCAGTTGTTACTACCCTGTTGTCCATCCCGTAGTGAGGTCGATACTTCCCAGCTGCTCCAGCAAACAGATGACAAGTTTCTCCTGATGACGTGGTTTAGGCCCAGCCGGCAGCTAAGCACCACGCGCTGCTCGCTCACCCCTCCCCCGGCAGGATGTGGAGAGAACAGAAAAACAAGGGCAAAGCCTCGAGGATTGGGATAAGGGCAGTTTACTGGGACAGCAAGGGAGAGGGAAAACAATCAACAACAGTACTGATAACAGATATTCACAATGGGTGATAACAGAGAACAATTTACCGATCCAACCACCGACCCACTAGAAGCTCAGCCCATTCCAGAACCACGCCGAAAACCGCGCCGCCCCCCCACTGCCCGACTAGCCCCCCTTTTATGGTGAGCATGATGTCACATGGTATGGAATAGCCCCCGGCCAGCTTGGGTCACCTGTCCTGGCTCCTTGTGAAATTAACTCTGTCCTTGCCAGAACCAGGACATTCGTAAAGGATCAGACACAACAGGACAGAGCCTCAAGGGAAGTGCTATGAACCCAAGCAATTACCTCTAACTATGATTATCAGAGAAATAAAAACCCAGAGTACTGGCCTAAAATATACTCCTGGAACTTTGCGAAGAAGGGGAGACAAATTACTATTGGTGGTGCAAGGTCCATTAGATTAGTGTCCTCAAGGCATCCTTGAGCTCCTGGTTCCTCATGCTGTAGATGATGGGGTTCAATGCTGGAGGCACCACTGAGTACAGAACTGCCACCACCAGGTCCAGGGATGGGGAGGAGATGGAGGGGGGCTTCAGGTGAGCAAATATGGCAGTGCTGATAAACAGGGAGACCACAGCCAGGTGAGGGAGGCACATGGAAAAGGCTTTGTGCCGTCCCTGCTCAGAGGGGATCCTCAGCACAGCCCTGAAGATCTGCACATAGGACAGCACAACGAAAATAAAACAACCAAAAACTAAAAAACAGCTTAATATAAGAAGCCCAACTTCCCTGAGGTAGGAGCCTGAGCAGGAGAGCTTGAGGATCTGGGGGATTTCACAGAAGAATTGGTCCAGGGCATTGCCCTGGCAGAGTGGTATAGAAAATGTATTGGCCGTGTGCAGCACAGCATAGAGAAAGCCACTGCCCCAGGCAGCTGCTGCCATGTGGACACAAGCTCTGCTGCCCAGGAGGGTCCCATAGTGCAGGGGTTGGCAGATGGCAACGTAGCGGTCATAGGACATGACAGTGAGAAGGGAATATTCTGCTGACATCAGAAAGTAAAAGAAAAAGACCTGTACAGCACATCCCCCATAGGAGATGGTCCTGGTGTCCCAGATTAAGTTGGCCATGGCTTTGGGCACAGTGGTGGAGATGGTGCCCAGGTCGAGGAGGGAGAGGTTGAGGAGGAAGAAGTACATGGGGGTGTGGAGGTGGTGGTCGCAGGCTATGGCAGTGATGATGAGGCCATTGGCCAGGAGAGCAGCCAGGTAGATGCCCAGGAAGAGCCAGAAGTGCAAGAGCTGCAGCTCCCGTGTGTCTGCGAATGCCAGGAGGAGGAACTCAGTGATGGAGCTGCTGTTGGACATGTGCTATTTCTTGGCATGGGGGCTGGTTCAAAAAAGCAAAGGACGGGGAAAAGTTAGGACAGACTCCTCTGAGCAAATCCATTCCATTTTTCATAGAAACACCCCCCAATTGAAATGCATTTCCTTTCTCTGCTTTGTGCTGGCTGAGTGTGTTGTGAGGAGCTGAGGAGTCAGCTGTGCTCAGCTGCAGTGGGGACATGGAGCTGGTTTGTGACACCTCCAGTGAAGACAAGCGATGTCAACTGTAATCCACCTTCAATGGAGAAATTAAATCTCTGCACTCATGATTTGGAAGAGTGCGGGCTTCACAAGAGAAGCTTAGCATGTCCTTATAGGAATGTTGTCTGTGTTTTTCATTTTCGACTATTACATCAGGGGATTTTTCCTCTGAGGGTTAGAAATACACATTTTATCATGGAAAATGGGAAGAGTCTTGAGACAGTTCAGGCAAAAGGGCTCAGGTCTTTGTAGCTTAGTGCAGAGTCAGGAGAGCTGAGGTGTCCACTAGACTGCTAATGAAATTGATTCTGTTGCCTTGACGTTGTCGACAAACATAAATTACTCTCTAAAAAATAGCCCAAAAAAAGACTCTAAGGAGAGATGGGGAGTCCTGGTTCAAAGGGCAGATCTGCAAACTGTTCACTTTCCCTGCTCAGAGGTGGAGTTGTGATTAAGAAGGACACAGCCCCTCTCAGAGAAGCAAAGGCCTCTGAGAGGAGAGAACTGACCTCCAAGGGAAAGCTCAGCACTCCCTGGGATCCTACAGCACAGCCGTGCTCTTCTGGGGCAGCTCCCAAGCCCAGCAGCACAGGCAAAGCAGACAGTCAGATGTCCTGAAGATGGGATGTCCTAAAGGCAGAGTCAGCTCATTGCTCAGCAGACAACGCCCAGCAGCCATCTAGAGTGAGGGACCACAAGAGAGCAGCCTGAAGGCAGCCTAGCCCAGGGCTTGGCTGCAGTTTCCTCCCACTCCCTGCCCATGTCTCTGCTGCCTGGAGCTGTCCCTGCCAGGAGCTGGTGCTCTGCCCACACCTCTCCTCCCTGTCCCTGCTCACAGAGCCCATCCCACCCTCTGTGTGCTCAGCTCTGCCCTGCAGACACCTCCTGGCACCAGGGCACTGCCCAAGGGGATCTCCATGCTCCTTGAGAAGTGCCATGGCAAATGTCCCAGGGGTGATCTGGAGCTGTGAGTAGCCTGGAAACACAAAGCACCCTCTCAAGAGCAGAAGGACCCTGCCCTGCCCTTCCAGGGGGTCGCTCCTTCCACCCACAGCTTCTCCCTGCAGTGCCCTGGGCAGCTCCCCGGGCAGGCTGAGGGCTGACCCTGGCAGGCGGCAGAGTCCCTGCCCCGGCACACAGCCCCTGGGCTGCAGGGACCCTGCTCTGAAGGACACAACTGGGCACCCCTGCCTGCACACCTGCATTCACAGCCACTCAAACTTGCCTCTGCACAGGGAGTCCACCTGGCAGATCCCAGCAGCTGTGGGCTCTGCCAGCTTGAGGAGATGCCTCCAGGAACCGCATTGGCATTGCCCTGCACCCAGAGACTTACCGTGTCAAGGGCTCTGAAGATTTCTCCTTCCCTGAGCTCTCAGCAAGCCTCCCATTTCCAACTGCCTTGAAGCTCTCTCTGCCTCGCTGTTCTCCCCTCGGTGCCTGCAGGCAGAGCCCTCAGCCCTGCTGTGCTCTGCAGAGGAGATGCTCCTGGCCAGAGATGTCTCGCTGCAGCACAGCCCACTTGCCATGAGCTCCCTTTGTCCCAGGAGAGCAGCAGCAGAGGACCAGCCCAAGGCAGCATGGTAATGACCCCTCTGGTGGGTTTGGGGACGAGTCCATGAAGCTCAGGCCCTGAGAGGAAGCTGATGAAACCTCTCCAGAAGTCACAGTCCGATGCAAACTCCACAGTTTCTTGGAGCATTAATGGGTCCCCCTGAGGGCCATCCCTGACAAAGCAACTCTGGGGCTGGTTAGAGCAGGCAAGTGGAGGCAGTGATGACAGGTAGGCAAAGGCAATGGCAAGGTGGCTCTGATGCTGAGTAACCCTGGGTGTGTTTGATCAAGCCAAAGGGCCAAGCTGTGACCCCCAGCCCCTGGGAAGGGGGTTCCTGTCCCACACACAGAGCTCAGGGCTCTTCCTGGGGCAGGGGTTTGTGGGGACGTACAATGCCAAGTGCAGGACAATGGTACGACACCTCCCAGGCCTTTGAGTGGAGTCAAGGAGGCCATGAGGCCCTCGTGCTGTAAGGATTAGGTGTCTCCTGGTAGGCCTTGGTGAGACAGCCAACAGCCACAGCCAATGGGAGAAAGACCTCAACTTCAACCTTCAACTTTGTCATCTCCCTTGACCATCTCCACCACAGGTTGTCCTATGGTGTCCTATGCCTGCACCTGTTTCCTGGAAGGCTCTGGACATCCACTGTGCTTACCAACCTTGCTCTCACTTGAGCATCTTCCTACCCTTACTGATATCTCTCCATCCTCATGGGCTGTGTGTTGAAATACAAAGCTTTGGCTAATCCAGACTCTTGCTGGGTGGCCTGTCGTACCACAGCACTGCACTTGGAGTGATGTTTCGTGTAACTCAACGTGACATGAAATCCTCATGCCTAGTCTCAACTTCCAAAGCTTCCCTTTGTGCCATTATTTCTTTCTTGTGCTGCTTTCCAATGTTGAGAAAAACTCCACCATCTCTGAAACCACACTTCAACCAGTCTCAAGATAGTCTGGGTGGCCATGGTCATCCTAATGCAGACCTGTATGCAGGTGGCCTTGTTCATAGTGAACATGCACCACTGGCTTGTATGGTGTCCCACGTAGCGCCCAGACCCTTCTCCTCAGGGTCACTGCTCAGCCGGTCAGGTACAAGCCTGCCCTGATGGCCGAGGTTACTCTTCCTTCTAATGCAGGACTGGCCACTTCTCCTTGTAACCCTCAAGAGGTTTGTGTTGACTAGCATCTCAAAGTATCTCAGGTCCCTCTGGACTGAAGCTCCATTTGGTCAGTGGTTAATGTCTGTGTGCGGGTGGCTCACCCTGATGGTGGTGGGGTCTCACAAGAGAACAGCATGAGGAGTTGCAGGGCTCTACAGACCCAGGTAGGAATTGCCATGAACACCACCTCCAAAACACCAAATGAGATTACAAAACCAGCAAAACGAGGGCCAGCAGATGTGTTTGGTTTGTGTGGCAAGGTTTTGGTAGCAGGAGGAGGAGAGGCTACAGGGATGTCTTCTGTGAGAAGATGCCAGTGATAGTAATTAGTGAATGATCTCGCCTTGCCCTTATCTTGACACCCCCGAGCCTTTTGTTATATTTTCTCTCCCCTGTCCAGCTGAAGAGGGCAGTGATAGAGCAGCTTTGGTGGGCACCTGACATCCAGCCAGGGTCAACCCACCACAACTGGGAGCACTGGTGTGGCACTGGGAGCACTGGAGGGAGCCTGTGAGCAGCTCTAGTAGAAATGGAGCCTAGAAATGTAGACTAGAAATGGAGTAGAAATGGAGACTAGAAGCACCGCAGGGAGCCTGGGAGCGGCTCTGGGAGCACTGGGGGGAGCCAGGGAGCCATAGTGGGAGAACTGGGGTGGCACTGGGACCAGTGGGAGAGACAGGGAGCCACCCTGGGTGCACTGAGGTGGCAGTGGCAGAACTGGGAGGGGAGGCAAGGAGCCCCACTGGGAGAACTGAAGAAGCACTGGGAGAACCAAGGAGTGGCACTGGCTGCACTGGAGTGGCACTGGGAGCACTGGGCTGAGCCAGGGAGCCAAACTGGGAGCACTAGGGCAGAACTGGGGGGACTAGGGGGACCAAAGGAATTGCTCTGGAAGTACTGGGGCAGTACTGGGAGCACTGGGGGAATCCAGTGAATGGCACTGGGAGAACTGGAGCACATCTAGGAGCACTGCAGGGAGCCTGGGAGCTGGACTGGGAGCACTGAGGTGGCTCTGGGAGAACTCGAGGGAGGGGGGGAGGGGGGCAAAGAGCCACACCAGGTTCACTGTGAGGAGCCAGGAATCCACACTGGGAGCACTGGAGTGGCAGTGGGAGCCCTGCAGTGAGCTAGGGAGCAGCACCGACAGCACTCGGGTGGCACTGGGAGCACTGGGGCGGCACTGTGATCCACACTGGCAGCACTGGGGCAGAACTGGGAGCACCGGAATGAGCCAGGAAACCACACTGGGAGCACTGGGGAAACACTGGGAGCACTATGGCTGTACCGGGAGCTCTGGGGTGGCACTGGGAGCTGTACTGAGAGTACTGGGGAGATACTGGGAGAACTTGGGGGAGCCACTAATCGGCACCGGGAGCACTGGTGTGGAACCGGGAGCACTGCAGAGAGCCAGGGAGCTGCTCTGGGAGTACTGGGGCAGCACTGGGAGAACCAGGGCAGCACTCTGATCCTCACTGGCAGCACTGGAGTGTCACTGGGAGGACTTCTCACCTCCGTGCCTGGCAAGATCATGGAGCGGATCCTCCTGGGAACTGTGCTCAGGCACAGGGAAAACCAGGAGGTGATTGGTGACAGCCACCATGGCTTCACTAAGGGCAAATCCTGCCTGACAAAGTTGGTGGCCTTCTACGAATGGGGTTACAGCATTGGTGGATAAGGGAAGAGTGACTGACGTCACCTACCTGGACTCATGCAAGGCATTTGACACTGTCCCGTATGACATCCTTGTCTCTAAATTGGAGAGACATGGATTCGATGGAGGGACCACTCGGTGGATAAGGAATTGGCTGGATGGTCACACTCAAAGACTTGTGGTCAACGGCTCAATGTCCAAGTGCAGACCAGTGACGAGTGGTGTTCCTCAGGGGTTGGTATTTGGACTGGAACTGTTTAACATCTTTGTCAGTGACATGGACAGCTGGATCGAGTGCGCCCTCAGCAAGTTTGCCGATGACACCAAGCTGTGTGGTGTGGTCGACACGGTGGAGGGAAGGGATGCCATCCAGAGGGACCTTGACAGGCTGGAGAGGTGGGCCCGTGTGAACCTCATGAAGCTCAACAAGGCCAAGTGCAAGGTCCTGCACATGGGTCGGGGCAATCCCAAGCACAACTACGGGCTGGGTGCAGAATGGATTGAGAGCAGCCCTGAGGAGAAAGACTTGGGGGTGTTGATTGATGAAAATCTCAACATGAGCCAGCAATGAGTGCCTGCAGCCCAGAAAGCCAACCATGTCCCAGTCTGCATCAAAAGCAGCGTGACCAGCAGGTTGAGGGAGGGGACTCTGCCACTCTGCTCTCCTCTCATAAGACCCCACCTGCAGTACTGCGTCCAGCTCTGGGGTCCCCAGTACAAGAAAGACATGGAGCTGTTGGAGTGAGTCCAGAGGAGGCCAGGAAGATGATCAGAGGGCTGGAGCATGTCTCCTGTGAAGACACAGTGAGAGAGTTGGGGTTGTTTAGCATGGAGAAGAGAAGGTTCTGCGGAGATCTAGTTCTTTCTAGGTCTTCCAGTACCTGAATGGGGCCTACAGGAAAACTGGAGAGGGACTGTTTATCCGGGAGTGTCGTCATAGGACAAAGGGGAATTGGGTTTAAACTAAAAGAGGGTAGATTCACACTAGATGTTTGGAAGAAATTCTTCATTGTGAGGGTGGTGAGGCACTGGAACAGGTTGCCCAGAGAAGCTGTGGATGCCCCATCCCTGGATGATTTGAAGGCCAGGTTGGAAGGAGCTTTGGGCAGCCTGGTCTAGTGGAGGGTGTCGCTGGCCATGGCAGAGGGGCTGGAACTAGATGACCTTTGAGGTCCCTTCCAACCCCAAGCCATTCTGTGATGATTCTAACAGAAGGAGATATTCAGAAAGCTGGTTAAAATCTCCTTTTATGAAGAATAAAAAAAAAAAAACCCAACACCAGTTTAGACTTAAATGACAGATGAGCAGAGCTTTAAGTGATGTGGAGGGAAGTGATGCCATCTGTCCCAGGTAAGTTTTTGTACTCCAGTGATAGAACAGAGTGGGGTAAATTCAGTGTTATAATCACAGTTAGCTCCTTGGCAGGTAGAACTGGTGGAGAATTTTTATTGTCATTCCTGTTCTGTCTAGTGAGAGGGTGCATACAGAGTGCGTATAACAGAAAGAATCTCGTAAGATTATGAAAAAGTGAAAGATTTGAAACAGGGAAGAAACATCTGAATAGAACAGAACAGAACAGAACAGAACAGAACAGAATAGTTCAAGCTGGAAGGGACCATCTATTCCAACTGCAGAACAGGGCTGATATCACTCAAGCCATTAAAGATCAAAGGGGCTTTGGATTATTGGGTGTGCGGTCACTGGTGTGTACATGTTCTGGCAGGGGCTTTTCCAAAGGCAACCATCACCTCAGCTGATGTACCTCCACTGTGAACTTATCCACAGGTCACTGTCCATTTGACTCCTGTTCATACTGAAGTTTTAGCAAGTTCCCTTGCTGCCCCCAAAGCTACTCACTGGTGGGAGCAGAGTGGAGAAAAGAGATGAGATGCCCTGCAGGACTTCATGCTTACAAAGAAGGAAGAGCTGGTCAGAGATGTAACAGTCAGGGGTGAGAAAGCAGAGTGTAGGATCCTGAGAGAAGGGAAGAAGGCCAAGAGCAGGACTTGAGGAGAGCAGAAGCTGACCTCCTGGCCGCCATGCTTGGAAGAATCCCATGGGATATGGTCCTGCAGAGAAGAGAGTTGCAGAGACCTGTTTGATGCGCCTAATGCAGAAAGAAAAGGTGGCCGGGGGAAGGCATGGATGAGAAAGGAGCTGCTGACAAAAAACCAAGCATGAAGAGGAAGCACAGAGAAGATGGAAGGTGGCTGCCTTCCAGCCTCAATGGTGCTGTGCTGCTGGGCTGGAGAGAGACATTTGTACGTGAGTGTCTCTCTGTGCATGGGGGAACTGGGGAGCTGAGGTGATCCTGGGGCCAGCGCCTGGATAGACAGAAGGTCTAAGACCATCTCCTGGAGGGATCCATGCTGTCTGAGTGTCTACACAGCTATACATTTTCCTCTAATATCACCATGCGTCAAACAGCCCCACCCTCATTTCTCCTTTCTCCGCTGACCCTGGTTTGGCTTGCTTTGTACCCTCCTTTGGTGTTTTGCAGACTCTCTTCATGGCAATTCCTACCTGGGTCTGTAGAGATCTGCAGCTCCTCATGCTGTTCTCTTGTGAGACTACACCACCATCAGGGTGAGCCACCCACACACAAACAGTAACCGCTGACCAAATGGAGCTTCAGTCCAGAGGGACCTGGAGAAACTCGGGGATTTGGCCAAAAGAAACCTCGTGACATTGACAAGGAGAATTGGCCAGTCTGGCCTCAGGGAGAAGAACCAACGTGTACATCAGGGCCAGCTGGGACCTGCTGTGCTGAGGAGGGACCCTGAGGAGGAGAAGGGCCTGGCAACTGCAAGGGACACCATCCGAGCCAGGGGTTTCTGCTCACTGTGAAGAAGGCCAGTTGCATACGGGGCTGCGTTAGGATGAGCATGGTCACCCAGAGCAGGGCAGTTCTTCTGGCCCTTGACACCGCACTGGTAGGGACCCCCACACATGACTTTGTCCCAGTTATCAACTCCCTCTGGGGAGGGAAGTGAATGGAGACTCAGAAGGTGAAAGACCCTGAGATGAAGTGCCCCTAGGGCAGAGCACTCACTCCAGGTACCCCCACAGAAAGACTCTGCAGTGCTGTGGGAGTCCGTGAAGATGCAGCAGGCACAGGGCAGGAGAGCGGAGAGATGCATGAGGTGCCTGAGGAGCCGCAGGGCCAGGACTCTGCTGGTGTCCTGGGGAGCAGGGCTGGCGGGGAGGCAGAGTGGGGCAAAGGCGGTCAGGGCTGGGGATCCCCTGCAGCGTCAATGCAGGAGAGGCCGAGAGGGAGTGGCCTGCGCTGGCACTTGGGGCCACCTGCAGGCCTGGGGCCGATGGGGAGGCTGAGACCCCCCTCTGCCTCCCAGCAGCTGCTGTGCCCTTCCGAGGGGCTGGGGCTGTGGGCTGAGTGCCCAGAGCTCTGCAGCAGCCCAGACTGCCAGCCCAGACTGGGTTGCTCTGCTGGGCTGCGCTGGGGAGAGGGCAGGGAAGGTGGGGGAGAGCCGGGAGGGGATGGGCTGGACTGGAAAGTGCCCAGGACAGGAACAGCCTGACGTTATCGGAGCTCTGTGACCCTCCAGGGGGAGGACCCGCTCCAGTGGGCCTGTGGAGCAGAGCCTGATCTCCTCGAGAAGGAAGCAAGTCATCACAGGTGCAGGAGAGAGGAGCTGCTCTGTGCCATGTTCCCTGGACACGCTGGGGAAGGTGCCCCAGGGCAAGTGGGAGAAACCGCCCCACACATCGTCCATTTCCCTCTCTGGCCATACACCCAGCCCTGGGGAGGGACCTTTATTGTGGGGCCAGCTCCGTCCTCCTGCTGGGCTCAGTGCCTGTCCTGGCACGGGGACTGTGCTGCTGGAGACATTTCCCCACCCCAAGAACGCACCCTGCTCTATCTAGTGCCTGCACTACAGGGCTTGGGGGCCATGTTGGGCAGCAGGGCTTGGCCAGCCCAGCTGAGGAGGTCACCTCTTCTTGCCCCACGCTCTTCAGCCCACTGTCAGCCTATAGGCATTGCCACAGTGCCTCTGCGCTGGCTGTTGGGTGTCTCCATGTGCCCTGCTCTGAGCCCATGCAGGGACCTGCCGTGGCTGTCTCTGCTGGAGCTGGTCACCATGGCCTGCCTGCACAGTCCCAGGAGATCCTGGACAGGCTGCCCTTGGTGATGGGCTGTGATGGTCCTCAGCCCACAGCAGGTTCTGAGCAGCAGCCCAGGAATGCTTCCCTGGGGATGAGTGCCTCACACTGTGCTGGCTGCACGTGTGAGCCTTGGGGGATGTCCTCACACTATGGTTCTTCTGGGTACAAAAGGGGAACCATCGTCTCCCAAAGTGATTTCAGCTGGGTGGGAGCTGCCAGTGTTGCAGAAAGGCTGGCACACAGAAAGACTATTTGAAAAAGGACAATCATTTCATTGGGCTCTAGTCCAAACCCCTCCTCAGACAGCTCCTGATACATCAGGTGCTCAGGGCCTTGTCTCAACAAATTTGGAATATCTCCACTGGCTGAGATCCCAGCATCTCCCCCAGGGCCCTGGCTCCAGTGTTTGGCTCTGAGGGATTGCTCAAAACAGGGCAGCTCTCTCAGCCTCTCCTTGGACATAACGTGCTCCAGGCCCCGACCACCCTTCTGGCCACTGCTGGAAAATCTCCACTCGGTCAGGGTCGGTCTGGCTGCTGCTGTGGACCAGAGGCTGGATCATGAGCTGTCCTGGTGTCAGCTGAGACACAGTTAATTGTCTTCCCAGCAGCCAGTCTGGGGCTGTGTTTGGGATTTGTGCTGGAAACAGTGTTGATAACATAGAGATGTTTTTGTTACACAGAGATGTTTTTGTTGTTGCTGAGCAGGGCTTACACAGTGTCAAGGCCTTTCCTGCTCCTCACATCTCCCGGCCAATGGGATGGCTGGGGGTGGGAGGGGGGACAGCAGGGACAGCTGACCCCAACTGACCAAGGGGACATTCCATACCATATGATGTCATGCTCAGCTTATAAAGGGCTTGGGGAAGAGGAAGGACAGGGGGGTGGTAGCGTTTGGAGTGATGATGTTTGTCTTCCCAAGTCACTGTTACGCGTGATGGAGCCCTGCTTTCCCGGAGATGGCTGAACACCTGCCTGCCCAGGGGAAGTGAGGAATGAATTCCTTGCCTTGCTTTGCTTGCACGTGTGGCTTTTGCTTTACTTATTGAACTGTCTTTATCTCAGCCCACGGGTTTTCTCACTGTGACTCTTCTGATTCTGTCTCCTGTCCGCTGTGGGGGAGTGAGCAAGCGGCTGTGTGGTGCTCAGTTGCTGGTTGGGGTAAAACCATGACACAAGCTGACCTCATGAGTTGGAGAAATGCATTCACAGTGAATGCTCCTACACTGCCCTGATGGCTGAAGGCAACTCCCTGAACTGGAATTGTGTAAACTTACCCGTTGTCTCGCAGCACATGCCAGGGAAATGGCTTGCAGCTTTGTAAAGCTAAGAATAAGTAACAAAACCCAGAACAAATCCACCTCAGTTAACTTCTTGTATAAAATTAGGATCTCTCAGAACAGAAATATGTTGGAGCTGTTCACTGTGGTGGACAAATCGTAGCAAGACTTGGCAAAACATTAACCTGCAACAGACTTCTCATTTCAACAGAAGGCTGATGGATGAAGAGGTAGCATGCCATGTGTGCTCCTTTCTCTCTTAACAGCCCTTCTTGGTATATGCCTGGCAGTCTGCTACACTTGAGAGAGAAATAAGATTTTCATTCATTTCTCTTATATTCCAAAAGGGGGACAGATTCTTTTGGACATAATCACTCTTTCAGTAAAACTCTCCAAGTGCCTTTTTCCTCAGGTTTGAAGCTGGGGGATCCAATTTTCAGTAATACATGCAGGCAACTGAGAAATATCTAGTGTTGACTAAAAGAATTGGATATTAGTAATATCCGATAGATCTAACGGACATTGTCCTTGATGTCACTCGTTATCGCCTCTGTCGGGAGAATGGGGCAGTGAAAGGCAGATGGTGGCCTTCTGTGCACTGGAAAGATCTCGAATGCTAGCAAGCTCTAAAAGCCATTCTTGTTTTGTGCAAATTTTCTCAAGCGCAGGTTGTACAATGCAATAGGTAAAATATGTAGGAAGTTGCTGTTTTGATTTAGATGTAATGCAAAGCTATTAAACGTAGGCTTTCCTTTTTTTCCTTTCATAACAAGGGAAATACTAATTATGAATATTACTAATACTAATTATGAATATTTTTACTTGTGACGGGGAAGTTGACAATGCCTATGAACAAGGCAAGGCAAATTAGATCAAGGCTAGTTACACTTGGAAGTAAACAGCCGTGCTGCGGAACGGCTAGGAGAGGCTATGTGACAATGCGGTTTCTTGGGATTGTCTTTAAGAAAGCAGAAAATGCAGGAAGCATTAACATTGATTTCACGTACGCTATACAGTCATTCACAGACAGAGGTAAGCCTGTATTTTCCTCTAGACTTGTAGGGTTTCATTTTTTTTATTCTCGTGGAAGTAGCTGTTATAACTCTAGCATCTGAGTTTTACAGAAACGCTGTATATCGGAGATCTGATGGCGCTAACAATAGAGAGAAGCTACCTCCTGTAGCTGTGCCATCGGTGTCATCAGACATCTGTCCAGTGTCTGGAGCCCATGACCTGCCTTCCTGGTCTGTGATGGGGGGTGTCCCCAACAAGGGTGTGGGGCTGGGGGTCCAGGAAGGCACATGGGCCCAGCGTGGGGCTCTGAAATCTCCTGTGAAGCCAGGAGAGCTGAGTCCATGGGGCAGGGAACCACCACCCCTCCCAGAGTGGGGCAGAGGACCCAGGGCTCTAGGCTGCCTCTCCGTGCTCCTCTCCTGCCCCGACACCCCGTTGTGCGATGTGGGGGATGGTGCTCACTGGAGCCCTGGTAAGAACCTGTTTCCCGCTGTGCCTCCAAAGCACCGTGTGCCCCAGGGGCTGGCACCGTCTGCCCCTTGCCTCTCCCAGCCTCCTGGGGGGACACTCCTGTTTGCTCTAATTTGCCCTGATCAGGGGCCACGTGGTGGGTGGGAAGGGGATCTCCTTTACAGAGACACCCCAGGCGTCCGGGCTCCCTCAGCCACTCTGCTCATGGTGGTGGTGCAGCCAGAGAGGACCCGGGGCACTGGCAGAGGAGAGGGGACATAGACTCGGACACACAGACACACACGAGAGCATAGCTTTGCTGAAGGGGTTTATTGATCATTAGAAGGAAATGGCCCAGGGCTCCCAGGGGGTAGGGGGGGGTCATCCAGGGATGATCATCTCCTCCTGCCTCTGGAGGGGGAGGGCAGGACAGGGCTGTCACCACCAGTTCCAGTCCTGAAAGACAGAGCCCAGAATGTGACCCCCAGTGTCAGCTGGGACAATGAGAGGGGCCTTGCCCCCACCATCTCTGTCTGCAGAGACCTGGGGAAGGAGAAGGGAATTGGAGCCCCCAATACACCCAGGACAGCACTTGGCTCTCCTGAGATCAATATGGCACCCAGAGGGATGCCCCTAAATCCCCCAGAGCCCTACTCAGCCCTCACAGTGGGCCTGGGCATCTGTATGGCACCAGAGCCCCTACCTGGTCTGCACGGTGACCCTCTGGGTCTGTAGAGCCCCACTAGGTAAAAGGAAAGGCAGGGGGACAGCTGTGTCCAGCCTATCCTGGGGCATGGGTCATGGACAGTCCCCTCTGCTTCCCTCTCCCATACCCACATTCTGCCCACCCCAAAGGGCTCAGGCATCCCCCGGGGCCCAGGATCCTTTGTGGGGCTGGAGACACCATGGTGCTGCTCACCTAGCCATCAACAGAGGCAACCAGGCGTTTCTGGCGCAAAAGCCTCTCCAACACGTCAGCCAGACGGGGCTGGGGAGAAAGGGAGGGTTAGGGACACGCTTGGGTGCACTGGGGTGTACTGGGAGGCAGGGGAAAGCAATGGGGCCCTTGGGGAAGGTGCCTCTGGGGAAAAATGGGGTACAGGAGTTTGTGTGGTGGTGCCCAGGAAGCAGTGGGGGCCCTGGGGAAGGGGCCCACCTGGGTGCGTGGCTGTGTACTGGGGCATCCTGGGGTGTACTGGGTTGTAATGGGATGGATGGGAATGCAGTGGGAGCCCTGGGGAAGGGGACCTCTCTGGGAAGACAATGAGGTGCAGGGGTGTTCTCTGGGGTGCACTGGGGTGTACTGGGGCACACTGGGATGCCCTGGAGTGTCATGGCCATGGAGGGGAGAGTCTGGGGCCAGCAGAACTCATGGTACCCACCTCAGTGCTCCTCACTCGCCTGTCTTTGACTAACCCCACCTGCAGAGAGACCATGAGACCTCACTGGTCACTGGCATGTCCCTGGTCCCAGCAAGGGATGGGAGGACCAACGTGCCCTCCAGTTCCCCAGACTGGAGACCCTCCAAGTCCACCCCACTACTTACATCCAGGCTATTACTTCCGCTTCCATCCAAGAGAACCTAGGGAAGATGAGCAAAGGGGTGGTCTGAATTGGACCTTGGTGGGGCTGTGGGTGGGACACAGGTGTCCCCAGTCCCCCCAGGCCCATGGCTTCCACCTGGTCTGAGGAGAAAAATCCCTTCTGCTCCAAGTGTCACCTGGGATACCTGGTCATGCAGGGACCAGGGGTGGGGATGGAGACAAGGATCGCATGGGGAATTCAGGGCATCCAAAGAGAATGGGTGTGTGTGGCAGGGACACAACCCAATACAGGGCTCTGGGGTGAATTAGTGGACCCCAAGGGAATGGGCTGGGGGTGTTGAATGGACAGGATTGTGTGGGATACAAGTGAGGGGTAAAGGAATTGAAGTGGAGGGGATTTGGGGGCTTCAGGAGAGGTGGTTGGTGGGGACAGAAGGAAGAGGATTGCAGAGGACAGAAACAAGGGGATTGGGAGAGTGTTTGGAAGTGGGGGTTGAAGGAAGGGCATCTGGGGACACTACTGCAGTGGAAAGGCAAAGGACTGAGGGGAAAGACCAAAAGAAAGGCATTGGGAATGATCAAAGGGAGGGCATTTGGGCACTGTAGGTAAGACACAGAGGAGATCCTGGAGAGGAGATGTCTGAGGGGACCAAAAGGATGAGATGGGGAGGCCCAAAGGGAGAGATGTGTGGCCACCAAGACAAGAAACTAGCAGGGGCCCTCACAGGAGTTTGTGGTGGACCCTCCCAGGAGGGGGCAGGTCCAACCACTCACTGAGGAACTCAGGCTCTGGGCACAAGAAGATGAATTGTGGAGGGAACAGGCAGAATTGTGGGAGGGAGAAAGCTGTCTTGGCTGGGGCTGGAGGTGCAGGGGAGCCTGGAGGAGCTCCTTGCTTGGGAAGGGGAGAGGCCAAGTCAAGGGGTTTTGGGCTCTCCACTACAATTTCGTGCTGCAGGAGAGCTGATGTCCTGCAGCCATGACCCATCCCCAGCATTGAGCCCCTCCCCGTGGCATTGGGGACTCACCTGAGCATCTCCCAGGGTGCACAGCAGGATGGTGAAGAGCAGGGCCATGCTGAGCACTGCAACCTTCATCTTCCTCTGCAGTGTGGTGAGTCCTGGGTGAAGCTGGAGAAGGTGAGGGGCAGATTTATCCCTCCCAGGACTCCTCCTTGCCCCTCCCCAACCTGAGAGCTCCCGGGGCAAAGCCAGACTTGGCCGAGACACCAGGCTTGGCAGAGACACCAGCCCTGGCAACCAGCCCAGCCTGGCACAGAGTCACCCCTGCCTCCGGCTCTGATCCAGCCCCTTTCCTCGGCATCAGTCCAGCTTCCGGCATGGGGCAGGTGCACAGGGAAGGGCCCAGGCATCTGAGGGTGGTGAGGGGGGGGTGGGCAGTGAGCCTCTGACAGCCTTACGGTGACAACCCACTGCTCTAACACAAAACCTTCCTCCCACAGCTCTCCAAAGCCAGATCCCCCATCTCCCAGTGCCCCTCACCTCCCAGCACTGCCATCTCCCCGTGCTCCTCACCTTTCAGGCCAGTCGTTCCCTCCAGGACTCCCCCAGAGATGACGCCAGCCTCAAACCAGGGGTCTCTAAGCAGGATTGTCTCTGACCCCTCTCCAGCCCCCTGGGTAGAATGGGGGCTGGGACTGATCCCTCTTCTTGGGGCATCGTGGACTCCAGGATTAGGGAACGCTGGGAGGTGAGAGGACAACTGGGGACATGGGCAGTGGGCACAGCCAGGTGACTGGGATCTTCAGTTGCTGGAGGCAATGGGCAGCACTGATGAATGTTGGGCACCGGGAGACGATGGCTCAGTTCGGGGGCAGTGCTGGGGTGGTCGCAGTGCCCAGCTCCAGCCCCCCCGCCATTTCCCTTGTACTGCAGGCCCCAAACTGGGCCAGTCCCCAGGCACGGCCTCCCCGGAGCAGAGGGCAGAGGGGAATATCCCCTGCCCTGGCCCTCCCCCTGCCACTGCCTGTGGCCACCATGCCCTGCCAGACAACATGGGTCCCACTCTGCAGAGCTGCCCCCGGACAGTGGGTCCCTGTGACCCCGTTCCCAAGAAGGCTCTGGCTCCAGCCCTGGCCCTGGCTGGGACTTGGTCGCAGCTCACCAAAGGCCCTTGTCCCCATGTAGTGTCCCTTCAATGCCCTTGTCCTTGACCCAGGACAGCGCTGTCCCTGAGCAGGATGTGGCCATCCAGAGGGACACGATGAAGTGCGCACTTGTCTCCAGGCAGTGACTCGGAGCTAATCGTGGAGACAGAGCTCCCCTGGCAAGAGGAGGGATGTTTGTCCCCACAGCATTTCTGATAAGCCGTGTTTGCCCTGGGCCCGTTGGACAAGGAACCCTTTCAGCAATCGTGGTGCTTCACGAGAGTGCCTGATCGGGGGGAGTCTGGGGGGGGTAAAGCAGCCTGGACACCTGGGCTCCCTCCAGCCCTGGCAGTGGGCAGAGCCCACAGAGGAGGGCAGTGCTGAGGGACCGGGGAAGAGCAGGTCCTGGGGCACCCTGCACGCCTGGGTCGCCCCTGGGGACAGGCTGGAGCCCAGAGGTGGGGGCAGTCCCAGGGGAGCAGCCTGACAGCCGGGGTGTCACTGTCCTTTGGGAAAGCCTGGTGGCAGGGGAGTCCTGCAGGAGTGGAGCTTAGAGCAGCCTGGGTGATGGAGCTGTCTCCCCAGGGGCACTGTGTCCCTTTCCCTCTGCCCCCCTGCCTGCCCTGCAGCTCTCCCTGGCTTTCCAGGGGGGGTTCCTTCACAGCACCCCTGACCCAGACATCACCATCCTGGGGGCCCTGGGCAGCATCCTCTCACCAGTGTGGGGCAGGAGCACTGTGGCATTGTACGCAAGTGGTTCAGCTCTGCCCTCTGAGTGGGGAGAGCTGCTGGGGGAAGCTGCTGGCCTGGCTCGCACAAGCCAAGCAAGACCTTCTCCAGCAATCCGGCATCGATGCACCCATTCCTTCCAGTCGTGACACTCACACCATCTGCCATCACTGTTCTCTTCAAGGATGCACGTGCCCCAAAGAGCAGAGGGAATAGCTGGCACCTCTGTTAGCAGGGACATACTCGTAATGAAGACGGGCATATTCCGGATCAACGAGCTCAGGCACCCCTGTTTTGCCTCCCCGTAGATGCCCACAGCTATCAGAAGAGATAGATAACAGGACAGATAGTTATTTATTTATTTCTTTCTGCATGATGAGAAGACCAGCAATTTTACTGGTGGTGTGAGCTAGCACTGGCAGGAGATAGGGCCAGTAAGGTCTCAGTCAGGAGATGTAGCACGTATTTACTTGTCTCTACCCTCAGTAGCTGAGGATCAGAAGTAACCACGTGTAATGACCAGCAAATCCACTAGCCGCACTCAGCAACAGCAGCATTGAATGCACTGGACTCCTTGCCTGTACTGAGTCCATGGGACATCACCATTATGATAGCAGATCCACGAATCCTTTGTCAGGCTGGCACGTTCCTCTGTAAGGTCATCCTCTGTTTGTTATGTGCCACAGTAATTCAAGCGACCACGCTGTGCTTCCCCATCACCATTCACTTCCCAAACCATCCAGCAGTCCATGTCACATGTCTGACACTGAAATAGTGCTCTGTTTTAGTCCTCTGGCTACGAGGGTCTGAGGATAGTTCATTCTTATGAGGCACAAGGTGGGAATCAAAGGCTGGTGGTAAAAATCTGGTTTAGGTTTTGAAGGCAGTGAGGGGTTTGCCCGAGTTTCAGTGAAACCAAGGTGTCACTGGTTTTGTTCCCATGATGATACGGGCTGCTGTCACGGCTTCAAAGAAATAAAAATAGACTGAGAAGTGGTTCACGAGAACTGTACATGGCTCGGATTCTTCACTGACGTTATATGTCATTTTTAAGGATTATGGATATGGCTGTGTCTTTACGGGACACTGACTATAAATAAGAGACCTGTTGTGGATCAGTTGTGAAAAGACTGAAGGCCACTTATTGGAATATTTGCTTTGGAAATTGCCCAAAGAGCAGGCAGTCACCTGGAAGATGTTCATTTTGACTGCTTAAATTTTTTAAAAACTTTTTTAAAAAAAAAGTTTTTAAACTTTTTGACTTGTTTAAATATGCTGTGACGTGATTTGTATTCTGAAGTTATTTTGGAAGGAACTGATGAATTGTACGCACTGTCATAATCGAGGAATATTGACTTAGCAGAGGTCAAGGGTGCCTTTGAGGCAAGTGCCAATCAGGCGGATGGCATTTGATAGCCACTTAACATATGCCAACACCCTGGCGATAAAGAGCTGGACAGAGGCAGAGGCACCAACTGTGGATGGATTGGCCAGCACCCTCCAGGAACTGAAAGAGAATCTCGCTTCCTCCCTATGGGCCTGCTTCTCAGCTGTGGTGAAACTGTCCCAGTAATTGTCCCTGCATTTAAAAGCAGATGCCCTCCTCTCTCATAGACACCAAGGTTTCACCTATTAAGACTCAGCCTTTTTCTGATCAGAGGACAAGGTACTGGTGGCAAACACCACGTGCCACCCTGTGGTTCCATCTGTGTGACCAGGGGGAGGGCATGAGGATGTGGGATGGTGAACCTACCTGGAGACTAGAAGCTTGGGTACTGGAACTGCCAGACAAAGAACCAGCCAAAGGGCATGCACCCAGGGAAACTACTGCTCCAGGTTCTGTTGGGCAGAGTAGAAGGGCTGATCTTACTTTCAGCCCCGATGAAGGGACTTCTGCTTTGCAGTGACAAAACCCAAGGAATGAATATGCTGACCAGGAATAAAGGGGCCCTGTCTCCAGCAGGGCAGAAGAAAGGGACAACCGAGTTTACTGGGCCGTGTGGGATGGATGGCCTGACACATCAGCCCCATGGGAGTATAAAGCTCTGGGGACACCGGTGCGCATGTACTCTAATACCATTAGGTGACAAAGGTGCAGAACCCATCTGCATTTCTGGAGTGATGGGAGGATCCCAAGAACTGTCTGTGTTGGAGGCTGAGGAAAGCCTAACTGGGAAAGAGTGGCAAAAGCACCCCATTGGGACTGGTCCAGAAGCATCCTTGACGTAGACCACCTCCAGAGAGGGTACTTCAAACACCCAACAGGGTACCAATGGGCTTTTGGTATAGCTGCCTTGAGTACAGAGAAGATGTTTAGCTGTTAGCTTGCCAGTCCCTCAGAGGATCCTTCTGTTGGGGGGTTGCTGCGGGTTCAAGAACAGCAAGTACCATTGGCCATGTGCTGATCCAGACTGCACTGGAAGAGGGTGAAGCTCCTGAGCACCTGCAGTGTATTGATGACATCATTGTGTAGGGCAAGACAGAAAAGGAAGTGTTTGAGAAAGGGAAAAGAGGGATCTAGATTCTTCTGAGAGCTGGTTTTGCCATAAAATAAAGGAAGAGCAAAGGACCTGCACAGGAGGTCCAGGATTTAGGAACAAAATATGAAGATGGGCATTGTTATAGCCCAATGGATGTGATCCATAAAATAACAGGTTTGTTGCCTCCACCTAACAAAAAAGAAACACAAGCTTTCCCAGGTGTTGTGGGTTTTTGGAGAAGGCACATTCCAGGTTATAGTCTGATCATAAGCCCTCTCTATCAAGTGACCCAGGAGAAGAACAGCTTTGAATGGGTCCTGAGCAGCAACAAGCCTTTGAACAAATTAGACAAGCGATAGTTCGTGTGATAGCCATTGGGCCAGTCTAGACCGGAGGAGAAGTGAAAAACATGCTTTACAGCACAGCCAGGGACCACGGCCCCACCTGAAGCCTCTGGCAGAAAGCACCTGGAGAGACTCAAGGTTGACCCCTGGGTTTTTGGAGCCAGGGATATGGAGGATCCGAGGCCCACTGCAGTCCAACTGAAAAAAAAAAAGATATTGGCAGCATATGAAGGGCTTTGAGCCACTTCAGAAGGAGTTGGTACTGAAGCACAACCCATCTTGGCACCTCGATTGCCTGTACTGGGCTGGATGTTCAAAGGGAGGGAACCCTCTCTGCATAATGAAACTGATGCTATGTGGAGTAAAGGGGTTGTGCTAATAACACAACAGGCTCGAATGGGAAACCTCGACTGCTCAGGAATCTTGGAAGTGACCATGGACTGGCCAGAAGGCCAAAACTTTGTAGTGTTGCCAGAAGAGGACGTGACATGTGCTGAAGAGGACACACCACGTCATAAACCACCAGAAAATGAGAAGCAGTATGCCCTGTTTGCAGATGCACCCTGTCATATTGTGGGAGAACATCTGAGGTGGAAGGCTGCTGGATGGAGTCCTCCATGACGACTCGTACAAACAGCTGAAGGAGAAGGTGAATTGAGTCAGTTTGCAGAGGTGAAAGCCATCCGGCTGGCTTTAGACATTGCTGAGCGAAAAAATGGCCAGTCCTTTGTCTCTATACTGACTCATGGACGGTGTGCACACTGAGCTGAGGCAAGAGGAATCCCACCTCCTGTGGGTCTGTGGGGTGCGTGGGGGAGAGCTGAAGCCCACTCCAGTCTCCAGACTACTCACCAGAGAGGAGAGACCTGATGGACACCGCTGAATCCCTGCCCTCCGTGGGGGGAAACGATCCCTGCCTGTCACTGCTGCGGTGACCTGCCTGGCCATGGGACAGGGAGAGGGGTTAAGGGAGGGGAACATTTCAACCTCTCATAGACCACCATGCCACAGGAGGAAAAATCCCACTTCTGAAATCCATCTCTCCCCTGCTCAGAGAGGGACAGTCAGTGATGACTTCAGTCTGTGTCAGCCTACGCTCCCCAGGAGAGACCCTGATGCCTTTGAGAAGCTTCAGCCCTGGAGCCCCAGGGACATCTGCAGGGAGTGTGGGAGAGCAGAGAAAGTGTTGCCCTGGGCTGGTCCTCTGCTGCTGAGCTGGGCCGGGCTCCTGGGACGGAGGGAGCTCATGGCAAGTGGGCAGCACTGCAGAGAGACATCTCTGCCCAGGAGCAGCTCCTGTGCAAAGCACAGCAGGGCTGAGGGCACTGCCTGCAGGCACCGAGGGGAGAGGAGGGAGGAGAAGAGAGGTTAAAGGCAGCCTGGGGTGAGAGGATGCTGAGAGCTGATTCAAAGAGAACTCTTCACAGCCCCCTACGTGGTAAGTCTGTGTCTGCAGGGAAAAGCAGCTGTGGTTGCTGGAGGGCTCTCTTCAAGCTGGTACATCCCACAGCCTGTGGGATCTTCTGGGAGGATTTTTGTGTGCAGGAGGAAAAATGGCAGAATTCACTTGAAAGGAAGGAGTCTGTGCTTTGAGATGTCTCATCATTGTCAACGGGGTTGGCAGGGTGAGAAGGGACTTTATTTTTGTGCTCTGGAGAAGGCACTGAGAGCCCAGTTCCCAGTAGGACTTGTCTGAGCTGCTCCTTAGCCCCTGCACACAGAGGTGCCCCTGGGCAGTGCCCGGCTGCCAGGAGGGGTCTGCAGGGCAGAGCTGAGCACACAGCCGGTGGCATGGGCTCTGTGTGCACAGGCAGGGAGGAGACCTGAGCACAGAGGAACAGCTCCTGGCAGGGACAGCTCCAGGCAGCAGAGACATGGGCAGGGAGTGAGAGGCAGCTGTTCCCAGAAATGCTGTGGAAGGGGGGTTGGGGCACCTCCCTGCCATCCCCTGCAGTGCAGACACCTTCCCTGGAGAAACCCCCTGCTCTGCTCTCCCACCCAGCAGAACCTCTGCCCTGAAGGTCACCTTCTCGGCAGCCTGACCCCTGAGGAGCGGACATTACCAAATACCCGAGTGCCTCCATCGGCAGCAGCGCTGTGGCATTTCTCTGGGTTTCCCCTCCTGTCTCTGCTCCCCTTGATCGTATCACCAGGTTTGCTGGGATGGGGGGGTGGGGTTCAGACACAGCTCAGAGACCAGCCCTGTGGGTCTTGCCATGCAGATGTGTCCATGGGAATGAAGTGTCCAAGTGCCTGCCTAATGCCCGGGCTGCAGGGGATACAAATGACCCCATTCTCCCTTCTTTAGGACACCCCGTCTTTAGGACATTTGCTTCTTTCCCTGAGGGGTCTTGCTGGGCTGCAGGCTGCCCTCCCCCAGGGCACAGCTCTCCCATGGCATCCCGGTGGTCTCCAGGAGCCCCGTGGAGAAGACCCCTCAGTGCTAAGGCCATGAAAATGCTGCTGGGTGGCTGCCTGCGGACAGCTGCAGAGAGCCCTCTGTGTTCCTGGCTGGGAGGGGAGGGCTGAGATCCTGCTCAGGTAGAGTGAGACAGGCTGAGGGGGTTGGAGATGTGCACTTGGGAAATGGATTCCTCTGCTCTCAGCAGTGCCCAGCTCCTTTTGGGGGGAACGTCTGGGCACGATCATCCTGCAGCTCAAAGAGGTGCCAGTACAGGGCAGCTGAGACCAGGGCTGATGGAGCGACCGGCTCATCTCACTCATCACTAGGGGACAGTCCCTTTGGCTCTGGGGATGCACAAGGTTTCACTTGGAGTGCAGCAGAAATGCCAGGGATTTCTGCCTGAAAAACACTCCTCAGGTGTAGTGGGACAACTCGAACAGCATAAACAAAATAAAATCCCATCAGCTCTGCTCTGCCATTTGGTGAAATGGGAGCCACAATGTTGAAAATCTCTTTGATACCTGTTCTGGTTTCAGCTGAGAGGGTTGATTTTCTTCATAGTAGCTAGTGTGGGGATATGTTTTGGATTTGTGCTGGAGACAGCATTGATAATATAGAGATGTTTTTGTTCTAAGGACCTATTTTTGAGCAGTGTTTACACAGGGCCAAGGCCTTTTCTGCTTCTTGCACTGCCCTGCCAGCGGGATGGCTGGGGGTGCACAAGAAGTTGGGAGGAGACACAGACAGGACAGGTGACCCAAACTGACCAAAGGGATATTCCATACCATATGACGTCATGCTCAGTTTATAAGGAGCTTGGGGGAAGAGGGCGGGGGGGCGGCGGCATTCGGAGCGATGGCGTTTGTCTTCCCAAGTAACCGTTACGCGTGACAGAGCCCTGCTTCCCTGGAGATGGCTGAACACCTGCCTGCCCATGGGAAGTGGGGAATGAATTCCTTGCTTTGCTTTGCTTGTGCACGCAGCTTTTGCTTTACCTATTGAAATGTCTTTATCTCAACCCACGAGTTTTCTCACTTTAACTTTTCCAATTCTCTCCCCCATCAGGATGGGGGGGAGTGAGTGAGCGGCTGCATGGTGCTCAGCTGCTGGCTGGGGTAAAACCACGACATATCCCAAGTGGATTTAATCCTAAATTAGCCTGTGTTCCTATGGACCTATGGCTGTAGGGCAGAGCTGGCTCCTGCAGAGCCCCCAGCAGAGCTCCCTGCTCCCTGGGGCAGCCTCAGCCAGCACCAACCAGAGCTCAGAAATGGGACCTGTGAAAGGTCTTCCTGAATAAGGAATAAGAAATTCAATAGATTTTTTTTCAGAGAAATATCTCTTATTGATGTCTTTTCCTCAATGAACAGGCTCCCATGCCCTGAGGGACCAAATGTCCAACAGCAGCTCCATCACCAAGTTCCTCCTCCTGGCATTCGCAGACACACGGGAGCTGCAGCTCTTGCACTTCTGGCTCTTCCTGGGCATCTACCTGGCTGCTCTCCTGGGCAATGGCCTCATCATCACTGCCATAGCCTGCGACCACCACCTCCACACCCCCATGTACTTCTTCCTCCTCAACCTCTCCCTCCTCAACCTGGGCTCCATCTCCACCACTGTCCCTAAAGCCATGGCCAATTCCCTCTGGGACACCAGGGCCATCTCCTACGCAGGATGTGCTGCACAGGTCTTTTTCTTTTTCTTTCTGATGTCAGCTGAATATTTCCTTCTCACTGTCATGGCCTATGACCGCTACGTTGCCATCTGCCAAACCCTGCACTACAGGACCCTCCTGGGCAGCAGAGCTTGTGTCCACATGGCAGCAGCTGCCTGGGGCACTGGGTTTCTCAATGCTGTGCTGCACACGGCCAATACATTTTCTATACCACTCTGCCAGGGCAATGCCCTGGACCAGTTCTTCTGTGAAATCCCCCAGATCCTCAAGCTCTCCTGCTTGGACTCCTACCTAAGGGAAGTTGAGCTTATTGCTTTTAGTAGTTTTGTATTTTTGGGGTGTTTTGTTTTCATTGTGCTGTCCTATGTGCAGATCTTCAGGGCCGTGCTGAGGATCCCCTCTGAGCAGGGATGGCACAAAGCCTTTTCCACGTGCCTCCCTCACCTGGCCGTGGTCTCCCTGTTTATCAGCACTGGCATATTTGCCTACCTGAAGCCCCCCTCCATCTCCCCCTCATCTCTTGATCTGTTGTTTGCTGTTGTGTACTCGGTGGTACCTCCAACAGTGAACACCCTCATCTATAGCATGAGAAACCAGGAGCTCAAGGATGCCGTGAGGAAACTGATGGCTGGATGTCTTTCAGCAGCCATAGACTGCCTACATTCCTCTACAACTGACTCCCTGTGTATGTCGTGACAGGCCAAGTCTGCCTTTCTTTATTTTTTTTTCCCTTTTTCCACTTTTATGATGTTGTGTTACAAATAAATATAATTATTCCTTCTCTTAAATATCCACCCATTCTGTGTGACCAATAGACCATGTATAAATGGGAAACCATTTTATTTAAGCAAGATAAATGAGCCTGCAGCAACTTCTTTGTCTAAGATCCACCCTCAGCATAGCAGAAATGAAAGACTTTTCTGGCTGTTCCAGCTTGGGGCAGGCTGCTTTGTCCCTGAGGGAGGGATTAGGAGCTCTTGAGGACCCCAAGGGCCAGGGCTCTTGTGCTAGCCTGGGGAGACAGGATGGCACGGAGGGGCTGCAGACCTCTCAGGATATGCTGGAGAGGAGAACAGGGGACACAGGGTGCCACTGACCTCCTTTCCCTTATGCCCACCCATCTCTGCCCCCCAGCAGCTTCTCTGCCCTTCAGAGGGGCTGAGGCTCTGGGGTGAGTGCCCAGAGCTCTGCAGCAGCCTGCGGCAAGTACTGCTGTGGGGCCAGAGCAGACAGGGCTGGAGAGAGGGCAGGGAGGAATGTTTCTGGGAGAGAGAAACATCAGTGTATAGCTTGTTCTGCGTGACCGTGCAGGGTGAGGGCTCGCATCAGGGGGACTGTGGTTCAGAGACAGGGCTCCTGGATGGGAGCTGAGACAGGCACGTGCAGGAGACAGGAGGCCAGTCTATGCCCTTGGTGGCATGGACAGACCGGGAAGGTGACCCAGGGCCTTTGTCACCCCCCAGCCTCTCTCACCAGCCATTTCCAGCCCTGGCCGTTCACCCAGGTTATGGGCAAGTCTCGCTGTGCGGCCATCTCCATCCTCCCGCTGGGCTGAGTGCCTGCATCGGGGAAAATGGCCACCTCTGGCCAGCTTCTTCTGAAGAGTGAGTGGCCCTGAGCAGCAGTGACTGGCCGTGTGTAGGCCTGGGACAGAGGGTCAGGGGATGTCAGTGAGAACAAGGTGATGGCTGATGGCTTTAGCAAGTCCTTACAGCCATGTCTGAGCCCAGAAATGGAAAGCAGTGGATCTGTGTGGGTGGAGGAGGAGGAGGACGAAAGAGGAGGAGTTTTTTGCTGGGAAGGTGGCAGGAAGAAAGTCCCTTGTTGTGCACATCAAAGATAAGGAAGATGTTTCCATCTTGTGTGCATGCCTCAGCCTGGCAGATAGGGAATGCCCGCTGCTGGGGGTGGCTGTGCTCAGTCATGCCTCAGGAGCTGACCTTGCTCTCTTCCCCTCCTTCACTCCCCACACTTGGATGGACCACAGCAAACATCCATGATCCTGGAAAATGCACGACCCTCCTGGAGGGAGGTTCCACAACTGCAGGGGAAACAGGAAGGGCTTGAGAGACGCATGGGGGTGCATGCAGAGAGAGGTGTATGCATAACAGTGAGTGTGTTAAAGGCAGGACGAAGACTTGAAGTAGTGGTGGGGCTGCGGGGGTGTCATGCTGAAGGGAATCAGGCTGAATTTTGATTTGGAGGCAGCAGCAGCAGGAGGACATGCATTTCAGTGCTGGGATATGGCAATAAGTGCAGGAGTCAAGCAAGTCTGGGACTGGGCTATTTTGGGTGCCAGAGGACATTAGCAGGGCATTGGAAGATGCTCGAGGGGTTGTGGGGAACTCACAGGCACTGTCAGGTCCTCAGGTAACCACAGCTTTGTCTTTGCAGGCACAGGCAGTGAGGCCAAAGTGGCACATACAAGTCCTTCATTTGCTGGCTGCGGAGGGAGACAAGGAAGCTTAGCATAGAATTACCAAGGTAATTTATTCTCTTATTTCAGCTGTGCAGGCAGTGGTGCCTCAGCCTAATGGCTCAGTACAGAGGAAAGCAGGGTTTGTATCTGTTACAGTACAGTTGTGTAGACCAATGCAATCACTCACGTTAAGGGATGGGCTCATCAGTTCCTACATCCTTGTCCCGCTCAGGTGGTGCAGACAAACGGTCAGTGGTATGTTAATTCTCTTTGTTCTAAAGCGATGTCCCGCTCAGGTGGGGGGATTATCCTGGATGCTGGTCGGTTGCTGTTCTGGCCGTGGTTATACGCCCGGTTTTTTGAAAGGTAAATCTTCCATGGGTTTATCATTGACATGGGATGTTCTCAGCTGGTAAGAGCTGGCTTAGGTTGGGTCTTCAGCTCACATGGACCCTGAGGTAAAAGCTCATAGTCTCAATTAGTGTTCATTCTTCTAAGCAAGTTGTACCGCAGTTAGCATTTTGCCTTTCACTGGCATCAGTAAAGCCTGGGAGATCCCAAGGTCAGAGTGAGATGAGGAAGCAGGAGGAGGTAGCTAAAGTCCTCAGGGAAGCTGGAACAGGCACAGGACAGTGTAGGACCGTCTGTGGTGCCAACAGCTGATGGCCTTGGTGCGGCTGGGCCCTCCTCCAACACCAGGACAGAAGTCCTTGTCCTCTCCACAGCGGCTGCTGTCTCCTCCACTGAGTCCCATGAGAAGGCCCCAGTCCCTTACAGTCCCAGGGCCTTGTTGCCTCCTCACCCACCCCCCATAGAGCCTGGGAGGTGTCCTACCGCTGACCTGCACTAGGCATCACGTACCCTCCCATCACACTGCTCCCAGGAGGAGCTGTAAGCATCTCATGAGGGAAAGGATCCTCTCTTCAGGGAATGGGGGTCAGGGCTTGGCCATCCTGCTTGGTGAAACACATTTAGGGCTTTCACAGCCACCTCCACATTTGATTTTCCACATGTGACCAGTGCCTCTGACTTCCTGTTTTACCAGCTCCCAGCGACAACCACAGAATCACAGAATGGTTTGAGTTGGAAGGGATCTCAAAGATCATCTAGTTCAAATCCCCTGCCATGGGCAGGGACACCCTCCACTAGACCAGGTTGCCCAAAGTCCCATCCAACCTGGCCTTGAACACTTCCAGGGAGGGGGTATCCACAACTTCTCTGGGCAACATGTTCCAGTGACTCAGCACCCTCATAGAGAAGAATTTTTTCCTAATATCTAATCTAAATCTACCCTCCTTCAGCTTTGTGTTGAGTTTTGTGTGGCAAGCTATTAGGAAGGCAAAAGGTGACACATGGTTCTTCAAGGATCAGACACAACAGGACAGCACCTCAAGAAAAGTGCTATGAATCTGTGTTGGGTTTTGTGTGGCAAGGTTTTGGTAGCGGGAGGGGCTACAGGGGTGGCTTCTGTAAGAAGTTGCTAGAAGCTTCCCCTGTGTCTGATAGAGCCAATGCCAGCCGGCTCCAAGATGGATCCGCCCCTGGCCAAGGCCAAGCCAATCAGCGCCTCTGTGATAACATATTTAAGAAGGCAAACAAAACAGTTGAAAAAAAAGGTTTTGCAACCGAAGAGAGGAGTGAGAAGATGTAAGGAACTCTGCAGACACCAAGGTCAGTGCAGATGGAGGGGGAGGAGGCGCTCCAGACACCAGAGCAAAGATCCCCCTGCAGCCCGTGGTGAAAACCATGGTGAGGCAGGCTGTCCCCCTGCAGCCCATGGAGGAAGGATGAGGGGGTGTAGAGATTCCACCTGCAGCCCGTGGAGGACCCCACGCCGGAGCAGGTGGAGGCACCTGAAGGAGGCTGTGGCCTGTGGGAAGCCCACACTGGAGTAAGTTCCAGGCCGGACCGGTGGACCCGTGAAGAGGGGAGCCCACGCCAGGGCAGGTTTGCTGGCAGGACTTGTGACCCCGTGGGAGAGACCCCACGCTGGAGCAGTCTGCTCCTGAAGGTCTGCACCCTGTGGGAGAGACTACGCTGGAGCAGTTCGTGAAGGACTGTAGCCCGTGGGAGAGACTCCATGTTGGAGCAGGGGAATGTTGAGAGGAGTCCTCCCCCTGAGGACAAAGAAGCGGCAGAGACAATGTGTGCTGAACTGACCGCAACCCCCGTTTCCTGCCCCCTTGTGCCGCTGAGGGGGGAGGAGGTTGAAGCCGGGAGTGAAGTTGAGCCCGGGAAGATGGGAGGGGTGGGGGAAGGTGTTTTAAGACTTGATTGTATTTTCTCATTGCGCTACTCTGTTTTGCCTAGTAATAAATTAGATGAATCTCCTCTCTACATTCAGTCTGTTTTGCTCGTGATGGTAATTAGTGAGTGATCTCTCCCTGTCCTTATCTCGACCCAAGCCTTTTGTTATACTTCTCCTCCCCATCCCGCTTGGGGAGGGGTGAGTGAGCGGCCGCGTGGCACCCAGTTACCGGCTGGGCCTAAACCACGACAAGCTTAAAGCCATTACCTCTTGGCCTATCATTACATGCCTTTGTAAATCTCCTTGTCTGGTCATTCCCTCCATGGTCTCTTGAGTGATGGTCCTCCCTGCGGCCCAGGAACACTCTCAGAAACTTGGAGGTTTGCTGCTGACTTTTACTTCTTTAGACACTTGTTCAATCTTTCAGGACCTGCAGTTCAGGAACTTGGCACCAGGGGGCTAATTAACATGCAAAACGCCCTAATCAGCCAATGCTCTGTGCATAATTTTCCTTTAGGTCTTCAATTCTTATGTGGTTAATTAGAGAGATTTCAGGAGTCTAGTCAAAGTCTAAAGAGTTCAATACTAAACAGTAAGGAAGGATTCTTTTTTATTTTTTCCCCACAGTTCTTAATTCTTCTGCTCACACATTACGTGATATGAGAAATCCTCAGTTCATATTGATCCTGTCTCCTAATGGAGTTTGAATATATATTCTGTAAATTGTCATGAATTTTTTCATAGGACATGGACACGGACCAGCAAGATGATGACCCTTTCTCTCCCTCTGTGGAAAGAGAGACTTATACAGCCATTTCCAGAAATATATTTCCTGCCATCACTTTGAATGGGGAAACTGTGTTCTGGTGACACATTTATATCGTCACATGATACATCTGCATTTCATAGCTAAAGGGAGCTTGGAGCAAGGAAGGTAGGAGGAGTTGGATAGATCACCCTATATTTCTTTGCCATCAAGAAATGGCCACACCTGCTATCACTTCCTTCATGGCATCCCTTTCTCTGAGCTGGCCACATCTTTATGGGATGTCCCATGGCATAACACCATGACCCGCCAAGTGCCAGACCTCACTCGATACGCAGAGGCCCAGAGCCCAGCCAAATAAAGAGGCCCAGAGCACAGATGTGGAAAACAAATGTCACTCCTGTCTTCAAGCGGGAAAAGAAGGAAGACGCAGGGAACTACAGGCCAGTCAGACTCACCTCCCTTCCTGGGAAGATGATGGAGCAGCTAATGCTGGAAACCCTTTCCAGGCACAGGAACGATAAGGAAGTCATCAGGAGTCGTCAAGGCCCAGGGCCTTATGTATGTCCAGTTTGCCTGAGTATTCCCTGATCCGATCCTTTTCCAGCAAGGCACTTCTCCATGCTCCAGACTTTCCCCCTGGTCTCTGGCACCTGGGATTCCTGAAGGCCGATCTTGCTGGCAAATACTGAGGCAGTGACGGCATTTGGTGCCTCAGCCTTTCCCACCTCCTGTGTCACCAGGTCCCCAGTCTCACTGAGCAATGGGCCCACAGTTTCCCTCATTTCCCTTTTGTTCCCTGTCTACTTACAGAAGCCCTTCTTGGTTTCTTTGGCATCCCTTGCCAAATTCCATTCCGTTTGGGCTTTAGCTTTCCTACCTTTCTCCCTGCATGCATGCTCAATGTCTCTGTGTTCCTCCCAGGTGACCTGTCCTCACTTCCACCCTCTGTATTCTTCCTTCTTGTGTTTGAGTTTGGCCAGGAGCTCCTTGTTCATCCACACAGCTCTCTTGGCATTTTTGCCGGGCATCACATTTGATGGGATGTGCTTCTCTTGAGCTTGGAGGAGGTGATCCTGGAATATGAACCAGCTTTCTCGGGCCCCCCTTCCCTCCAGGGCCACATCCCATGGGACTCTTCCAAGCAGATCCTTGAAGAGACCAAAGTCTACTCTCCTTAAACCCAGGGCTCTGAGATTGTTTTTACCTTCCTGCCTGCCCTCAGGAACCTGAACTCCATCATCTCATGGTCACTACAGCCCCATCTCATGGTCACAAGGCTGCCTTTGACCTTCACATCCCCAACAAGCCCCTCATTGTTGATGAGGATGAGGTCAGGCAGAGCATTGGCTCTCCTCATTGGCTCCTTTGCCATTTGAGTGAGGAATTTCTCATCCAGGCACTCCACAAACCTCCTGGATTGCTTATGCCCTGCTGTGTTGTCCTTTGAGCAAATATCGAGGTGGTTGACATCTCCCGTGAGGACCAGAGCCTGACAATGTGAGGCTGCTCCTATCTGCCTGTTGAGGGCCTCATATACTTCTTCCTCCTGGTCGAGTGGCCGATAGCAGACATCCACTGTAATGCCACCCTTTCCTGGTCTCACTTTAATCCTCACCCTTAAGCTCTCTCTTGGCTCCCTACCCATCCCCAGACAGAGCTCCATGTACTCCAGCTGTTCTCTCACATAAAAGGCATCTCCCCTTCCTTGTCATCCCATCCTCTCCTTCCTCAAGAGCCTGTATCCCTCCATTGTGACATCCAATCATGGGAGCCATCCCGCCACATTTCCATGATCCCAACAAGATCATTGCCCTGCAACTGCACACCGATCTCTAAATCCTCATGTTTATGCCCCATGCTGCATGCGTTAGAGTACAGACACTTTAGAGAGGAACCCCAGCATGTTGAGTTCTTGGAGAGGGTGTGAGAGATTTCTCCATCATGGTGCTTTGTAGGCATTTCTTTGCTTACATGCAAGTGCTGAACTTGAGCCCCATTTTGTTGATTTTGTGATCCCTTCCCACCACATCACCCCATGCCCTTGCTCATTGATCCTGTCACTCCCTTGGAGGACTGCTGGTTACTCTCTCCCTCCCCCATCATTCTTAGTTCAAAGCCCTCCTTATGAGGTCAGCCAGCCTGTTGGCAGAAATAGCTTTGCCCTGCTTAGTGAGGTGGATCCCACCTCTGCCAAGACGATGCTGGTCCGCAAACAGGGTCCCATGGTCGTGGAACCCAGAACCCTACCCCAGTTCCGCAGTTAATTATTAACTTGTCCGAGTAGTGCCTTTCTCCTCACCAATGAGATTGAGGAGAACACCACCTGGGCCCCCATGCCCTTCAGTGCCACCCCCAGAGCTTTGTAGTCACTTCTGGTACTGTCCAGGTTGCCCCTGGTAGTGTCATTTGTGCCCACATGGGTTAAGAGCAGGAGGCAGTAGTCAGAGAGCCAGATGAGCTTTGGACGTCCCACCACAACATCCTGGATCCTTGTCCCCAGCAAGCAGCAAACCTCTCTAGATGGTTGGCTGGCCCAACAGATGAGTGCCTCTGTCCCCCGCACCAGGTAGTCACCCATTACGATGAAAAACCCCCCGTGGCACTACATCTGGATGAGGCTTGAATATCTCCATTTGTGGAGGTACCACAGCCTTTCGGAGTGCCTGTTCCTGGTGCCTCATGGACCTTATAGTGCAGCTTCTTTTCTCTTAAATCTAGTCAGAATTTCCCACATCCCAACTTTTTCCCATGGCTTCTCATGCTTCCACTGTGCCCACATGGGAAGAGTCTGACTCCTTCTCCTCTGCACCATCCCATAAGACAGCTGTAGACAGTGACAGTATTGATATCTGTCAAGTAGAATTTTCCACTTGACGGGGTGAGGAATGTGTTTGGGTTAATGCTTAGACACTGTCTAATTCAGGGTTGAATACACTGCGTTGCTTTGCTAATGACTGGACCCTTGAAGAAGAGGGACAGACTGATAAATGCACGCCTTGCTAAGGACTGTCCTGGAAGAGGACCTGAAAGATTGTCAACCTGATAATTTTTCTAATCCTGCAACAAGATAAATATGTTGTAGTTTCTGTGTGCAGTGTGCTAGCTTTGTGGCATTACCACCCTGCAACCATCTCTGTGCAGACATGAAATAAATAAAATACCTCTGCTCTGTGTGTGTATTGGTGTACTGCACATGGGGTAAACGATCCCACTTTTGGGAAAACACCAGGACATCCCATGTCTGTAAAGAGCCTTTTGACAAGGTGGGCACATCTGTGCTGGCCTGGCCAGCCATTCCTACACCCCCTGCCCCATGCTCTCCACAGCCCTTGAGCTGGTGGAGCTGCTCTGCAGAGCAAGTGGGCTGTGGGGCCTGGGGTCACAGGGGGACTCTGCAAGGGACGTGCTGGTCAGGCTGGGAGGCAGACCCAGCTCAGGGACATCACTGCCACTGACTGCCTCCCACCGAGGCTCTTATGTGGCCGTGGAGGCTGCTCAGAGGTGACCTGCCTTATTGCCAATGCCATGAGATGTGTTTGGGTGCTGCACCGCATCCAGTCTATGGAAGTCCACTGATGGGAAAACGAACCACTCACCAGGCTCCTTTCCCTGTGCCTGCTGTGTTCCCTGGCCTTGCAGAACCCTCACTTGGTGGTTCACAGCCTTCATTTAGCACTTGATCTCTGGGGCACTTAACCTTGGACAGGCTCGTGCTCAGTGGGCTCCATTCCCTGCTGACCTCCTGGCATGTGCTGTCCCTGCAGATCCCCTGGGCTCTCCTGGCAGCTCCTGATTCCTTTCAGAAAAACACTCCTCTGCCATCAGCCCTACCACAGGCTGTCGAGCCCCAGGCAGCTTAGTTGGAGTCCATTCAGCATCTGTGTGGGTGCTGTCCACCCACAAGGAACACCTGAGCCATTCCTCAGTCCCTGGAAGACCACACTGGTGTAACCGTGGGATAGGCGCCGTGAAACAGTAACTATAGAATCAGTTTGAGATAATTAATTATCCAGTGGACATGGGTGCGTGACCACTGATGACCACCAGAGACCCCTTGAAGACCACCGACTCAAATCACTGAGCATGCGTGACGGGGAGGAGAATATGGAAATGGATTCCAAGAAATAATTATCATAGGACTGCCCTTTCTGAGAAAAACGATGAATATGTATGTTTTGATCCTACATAACCTGTGTGCTGGTGATCACCTGGCATGCACATTGGGTGGAGCTATCCCCTGTGCACCCAGACCTGCAATAAAGAATGCCTGCCTTTTAACACTACATTGGTGTTAGGAGGTTTATTCCCGGATTTTGGTGACAAACCCTCCTGCATGCTGGGGCTACTCCCCCAGCTCCAGAGATGTGCACAGATGGGAGCCGAGACAATTAACTTCCCACCGGTTTCTCTGGAGTTTATCTAAACAGGCAGCCTGGATGGATATGTACAATGAGGTATTCTGGTCATGAATACTAATATCAAAAAAAAAAACCCAAAACCCACAAAAAAACCAAACACACACAAAAAATTACAGACACATATAAAGACAAGTTAGTCCTGGCTCTTCCTGAGATACAAAGGGAGCCCTACTGGGATAATGGGCACCTTATTAATCTGAAGTAGATTGTATTCAAATAGTTTCCACAGGGCATCTTTGATTTCCTGGTTCCTCATGCTGTAGATGAGGGGGTTCACTGATGGAGGCACCACCGAGTACAGAACTGCCACCACCAGGTCCAGGGATGGGGAGGAAATGGAGGGGGGTTTCAGGTAGGCAAATATGGCAGTGCTGATAAACAGGGAGACCACGGCCAGGTGAGGGAGGCACATGGAAAAGGCTTTGTGCCGTCCCTGCTCAGAGGGGATCCTCAGCACAGCCCTGAAGATCTGCACATAGGACAGCACAATGAAAACAAAACACCCCAAAAATAGAAAAGAACTTAATGTAAGAAGTCCAATTTCCCTTAGGTAGGAGTCCAAGCAGGAGAGCTTGAGGATCTGGGGGATTTCACAGAAGAACTGGTCCAGGGCATTGCCCTGGCAGAGTGGTATAGAAAATGTATTGGCCGTGTGCAGTACAGCATAGAGAAAGCCACTGCCCCAGGCAGCTGCTGCCATGTGGACACAAGCTCTGCTGCCCAGGAGGGTCCCGTAGTGCAGGGGTTGGCAGATGGCAATGTAGCGATCGTAGGCCATGACAGTGAGAAGGGCGTACTCAGCTCCAAGCAGGAAGACAATCAGAAAGACTTGAGCAGCACATCCTGCATAGGAGATGGTCCTGGTGTCCCAGAGGGAATTGGCCATGGCTTTAGGGACAGTGGTGGAGATGGAGCCCAGGTCGAGGAGGGAGAGGTTGAGGAGGAAGAAGTACATGGGGGTGTGGAGGTGGTGGTCGCAGGCTATGGCAGTGATGATGAGGCCATTGGCCAGGAGAGCAGCCAGGTAGATGCCCAGGAAGAGCCAGAAGTGCAAGAGCTGCAGCTCCCGTGTGTCTGCGAATGCCAGGAGGAGGAACTCAGTGATGGAGCTGCTGTTGGACATTTGTGATTCCTTGGCATGGGGGCTGGTTGAAAAAAGTAAAGGACATCTTCCTCTGAGCAAAGCCACTCCATTCTTCATAGAAACACCCCCCAATTGAAATGCATTTCCCTTCTCTGGTTTCTGCTGGCTGAGTGTGTTGTGAGGAGCTGAGGAGTCAGCTGTGCTCAGCTGCAGTGGGTACATGGAGCTGGTTTGTGACACCTCCAATGTTTAAAACCCATGTCAGATGCAATCCACCTTCAATGGAGAAATTAAATCTCTGCACTCATGACTCAGAAGAGTGCAGGCTGCCGAAGACAGGCTTAGCATTTCCTTAGAAGAATTTTGTCTGTGGTTTTTATTTTCTACCTTCACATCTGGGGAGCGCTCTTTTGAGGGGTAGAAATACTCATTTTAGGATGGAAAATGGGAAGAGGACAGCAATGGGAATGTGACAGGACAGGCAAAACGGCTCAGCTCTTTGTGGCTTAGTGCAGAGTCAGGAGAGCTGTAGCGTTCATTACACTATCACCCAGCTGCCCTGCACTTTTGCTTGTGCTACCTTGAAGATGACCTCACACAAAAATTACACTTAAAAAAAATCCCAAAACTAGACTCTGATGACAGCAGGGGAATCTTGTTTAAAAGGGCAGATCTGCAAACGCTTCTCTTTCCCAGCCCAGAGGTGGAGTTGTGATGGAGAGAGAAGGACACAGCCCCTCTCAGAGAGAAGCAAAGGCCTCTGAGAGGAGAGAACTGACCTCCAAGGGAAAGCTCAGCACTCCCTGGGATCCTACAGCACAGCCGTGCTCTTCTGGGGCAGCTCCCAAGCCCAGCAGCACAGGCAAAGCAGACAGTCCGATGTCCTGAAGATGGGATGTCCTAAAGGCAGAGTCAGCTCATTGCTCAGCAGACAGCGCCCAGCAGACATCTAGAGTGAGGGACCACAAGAGAGCAGCCTGAAGGCAGCCTAGCCCAGGGCTTGGCTGCAGTTTCCTCCCACTCCCTGCCCATGTCTCTGCTGCCTGGAGCTGTCCCTGCCAGGAGCTGGTGCTCTGCCCACACCTCTCCTCCCTGTCCCTGCTCTGAAGGACACAACTGGGCACCCCTGGCTGCACACCTGCATTCACAGCCACTCAAACTTGCCTCTGCACAGGGACTCCACCTGGCACATCCCAGCAGCTGTGGGCTCTGCCAGCTTAAGGAGATGCCTCC
Organism: Grus americana; assembly: GCF_028858705.1. NCBI lineage: Eukaryota > Metazoa > Chordata > Aves > Gruiformes > Gruidae > Grus > Grus americana. The sequence goes on along the minus strand of NC_072878.1, from coordinate 664,425 downwards.
AGGAACCGCATCGGCATTGCCCTGCACCCAGAGACTTACCGTGTCAAGGGCTCTGAAGATTTCTCCTTCCCTGAGCTCTCAGCAAGCCTCCCATTTCCAACTGCCTTTAAGCTCTCTCTGCCTCGCTGTTCTCCCCTCGGTGCCTGCAGGCAGAGCCCTCAGCCCTGCTGTGCTCTGCAGAGGAGCTGCTCCTGGCCAGAGATGTCTCTCTGCAGCACAGCCCACTTGCCATGAGCTCCCTCCATCCCAGGAGACCAGCAGCAGAGGCCCAGCCCAAGGCGGCATGTTAATGACCCCTCTGGTGGGTTTGGGGATAAGTCCATGAAGCTCAGACCCTGAGAGGAAGCTGATGAAACCTCTCCAGAAGTCACAGTCCGATGCAAACTCCACAGTTTCTTGGAGCATTAATGGGTCCCCCTGAGGGCCATCCCTGACAAAGCAACTCTGGGGCTGGTTAGAGCAGGCAAGTGGAGGCAGTGATGACAGGTAGGCAAAGGCAATGGCAAGGTGGCTCTGATGCTGAGTAATCCTGGGTGTGTTTGATCAAGCCAAAGGGCCAAGCCCTGACCCCCAGCCCCTGGGAGGGGAGATCCTGTACCTCACACACAGGGCTCAGGGCTCTTCCTGGGCCACTGTGATTTGGGGATGTGCAATGCCTAGAGCAGGACTACCACACGCTCTTTCTCAGGCTCACAGGTTGTGACAAGGGGGCGACGAAGTCCTGGTGCTCTAATGAGAAGATGTCTCCTCACAGGCATCCCCTGCAGAGAGAACAGCCACAGCCCAGCAGACCCAGACCTTGGCTGTGTTGGGGGCTTTCAGCCTTGCCACTGCCCCCAGATGTCTCCACCACAGCATGTCCTACGGTGTCCCACACCTGCACCTCTTTCCCTGCAGGCTCTGGACACCCAGCCTGCTTACCAACTTGGGTCTCACCTGAGCGTCTTCCCACCCTTACTGATATCTCTCCATCCTCACAGACTGCTCATTGAAAGGCAAAGCTCTGGCTAATCCAGACTCTTGCTGGGTGGCCTCTTGTACCACAGAACTGCACTTGCAGGGACATTTCTTTCTCCTCGTGTCCCATCTTAACCTCCCAAGATGCACTTGGTGGCATCTTGTCTTTCTCATCATGATGTTTCCCAGTTTTCAGAAAAGCCCCACCATCTCTGAAACCACCTCTCAAGCAGTCTCAGGCTACTCCTAGACTGCCCTGAGCCTCTCCACCACTGGGCAAAGGGGCCAAAGAAGCCCAGGTCTCTCAGCCCCTCCACACAGCCCATCTGCTTAAGGCCCCAAACTCCACCTGGCCACATCTCCTCTGGCCACTCTCCAGCTCCTCCCAGCTCCAGCAAAAGAGGGAGCCGAGAACTGGGACAAAGCCATGTGTGGGGGTCCCCACCAGTGCGGTGTCAAGGGCCATAAGAACTGCCCTGCTCTGGGTGACTGTCCTGGTTCTGGCAAGGACAGAGTTAATTTCACAAAGAGCCAGGACAGGTGAGCCAAGCTGGCCGGGGGCTATTCCATACCATGTGACATCATGCTCACCATAAAAGGGGGCTAGTCGGGCAGGGGCCGGTTCGGTGTGGCTCCAGGACAGGCTGAGCGGTTGGTCGGTCGGTTGGTCGGTCTTGGGATCGGTAAATTGTTCTCTGTTATCACCCATTGTGAATATCTGTTATCAGCACTGTTGTTGATTGTTTCCCTCTCCCTTGCTGTCCCAGTAAACTGCCCTTATCCCAACCCTCAAGGCTTTGCCGTTGTTTTGCCATTCTCCTCCCCAGCCCGCCGGGGGAGGGGTGAGTGAGTGGTGCGTGGCACCCAGCTACCGGCTGGGGCTAAACCACGTCAGTGACCATGCTCATCCTAATGCAGCCCCGTATGCAACTGGCCTTCTTCACAGTCAGCAGAAACCCCTGGCTTGGATGGTGTCCCTCGCAGTTGCCAGGCCCTTCTCCTCCTCAGAGTCCCTCCTCAGCACAGCAGGTCCCGGCTGGCCCTCATGTACACGTTGGTTTTTCTCCCTGAGGCCAGACTGGCCAATTCTCCTTGTCAACGTCACGAGGTTTCTTTTGGCCAAGTCCCCGAGTTTCTCCAGGTCCCTCTGGACTGAAGCTCCATTTGGTCAGCGGTTACTGTTTGTGTGTGGGTGGCTCACCCTGATGGTGGTGGAGTCTCACAAGGGAACAGCATGAGGAGTTGCAGATCTCTACAGACCCAGGTAGGAATTGCCATGAAGAGAGTCTGCAAAACACCAAAGGAGGGTACAAAGACCTTCCATGTATACAGGAGCTGGCCCCAGGATCACCTCAGCTCCCCAGTTCCCCCACACACAGACAGACACTCACGTACAAATGACTCTCTCCAGCCCAGCAGCACAGCACCACTGAGGCTGGAAGGCAGCCACCTTCCACCTTCTCTGTGCTTCCTCTGCATGCTTGGTTTTTCGTCAGCAGCTCCTTTCTCATCCATGCCTTCCTCCGGCCACCTTTTCTTGACTTTCTGCATTTGGGGTGGATCATTCTGGAGTTTGAAGCGGAGATTCTTAGCCATCAAACAGCTCTCTACACCCTTCTCTGCAGGACCATATCCCATGGGATTCTTTGAAGCATGGCGGCCAGGAGGTCAGCTTCTGCTCTCTTCAAGTCCTGCTCTTGGCCTTCTTCCCTTCTCTCAAGATCCTACACTCTGCTTTCTCGCCCCTGACTGTTACATCTCTGACCAGCTCTTCCTTCTTTGCAAGCATGAAGTCCTGCAGGGCATCTCATCTTTTCTTTTCTCCACTCTGCTCCCACCAGCGAGTAGCTTCGGGGGCAGCAAGGGAAGTTGCTAAAACTCCCGTGTGAACTGGAGTCAAATGGACAGTGACCTGTGGATAAGTTCACAGTGGAGGTACATCAGCTGAGGTGATGGTTGCCTTTGGAAAAGCCCCTGCCAGAACATGTACACACCAGTGACCGCACACCCAATAATCCAAAGCCCCTTTGATCTTTAATGGCTTGAGTGATATCAGCCCTGTTCTGCAGTTGGAGTAGATGGTCCCTTCCAGCTTGAACTATTCTGTTCTGTTCTGTTCTGTTCTATTCTATTCTATTCTATTCCATTCCATTCCATTCCATTCCATTCCATTCCATTCCATTCCGATGTTTCCTCCCTGTTTCAAATCTTTCACTTTTTCATAATCTTCTGAGATTCTTTCTGTTATTTGCACTGGTGTGGCTCTTTGCCCCCCTCCCTCCCCTCCCCCCCTCCCTCCCGTTCTCCCAGAGCCACCCCAGTGCTCCCAGTCCAGCTCCCAGGCTCCCTGCAGTGCTCCTAGTTGTGCTCCAGTTCTCCCCGTGCCATTCACTGGCTTCCCCCAGTGCTCCCAGTAACGCCCTAGTGCTTCCAGAGCAATTCCCTTGGTCCCCCTAGTCCCCCTAGTTCTGCCCTAGTGCTCCCAGTTCGGTTCCCTGCCTCAGCCCAGTGCTCCCAGTGCCACTCCAGTGCAGCCAGTGCCACTCCTTGGTTCTCCCAGTGCTTCTTCAGTTCTCCCAGTGGGGCTCCTTGCCTCCCCTCCCAGTTCTGCCACTGCCACCTCAGTGCACCCAGGGTGGCTCCCTGTCTCCCCCACTGGTCCCAATGCCACCCCAGTTCTCCCACTATGGCTCCCTGGCTCCCCCCAGTGCTCCCAGAGCCGCTCCCAGGCTCCCCGTGGTGCTTCTAGTCTCCATTTCTACTCCATTTCTACTCTACATTTCTAGGCTCCATTTCTACTAGAGCTGCTCACAGGCTCCCTCCAGTGCTCCCAGTGCCACACCAGTGCTCCCAGTTGTGGTGGGTTGACCCTGGCTGGACGTCAGATGCCCACCAAAGCCACTCTGTCACTGCCCTCTTCAGCTGGACAGGGGAGAGAAAATATAACGAAAGGCTCGTGGGTCGAGATAAGGACAAGGCGAGATCATTCACTAATTACTGTCATGGGCATCTTCTCACAGAAGACATCCCTGTAGCCTCCCCTCCTCCTGCTACCAAAACCTTGCCACACAAACCAAACACATCTGCTGGCCCTCGTTTTGCTGGTTTTGTAATCTCATTTGGTGTTTTGGAGGTGGTGTTCATGGCAATTCCCACCCGGGTCTGTAGAGCCCTGCAACTCCTCATGCTGTTCTCTTGTGAGACTCCACCACCATCAGGGTGAGCCACCCACACACAAACAGTAACCGCCGACCAAATGGAGCTTCAGTCCAGAGGGACCTGAGGTACTTTGAGATGCTAGTCAACACAAACCTCTTGAGGGTTACAAGGAGAAGTGGCCAGTCCTGCATTAGAAGGAAGAGTAACCTCGGTCATCAGGGCAGGCTTGCACCTGACCGGCTGAGCAGTGACCCTGAGGAGAAGGGTCTGGGCGCTACGTGGGACACCATACAAGCCAGTGGTGCATGTTCACTATGAACAAGGCCACCTGCATACAGGTCTGCATTAGGATGACCATGGCCACCCAGACCATCTTGAGACTGGTTGAAGTGTGGTTTCAGAGATGGTGGAGTTTTTCTCAACATTGGAAAGCAGCACAAGAAAGAAATAATGGCACAAAGGGAAGCTTTGGAAGTTGAGACTGGGCATGAGGATTTCATGTCACGTTGACTTACACGAAACATCACTCCAAGTGCAGTGCTGTGGTACAAGAGGCCACCCAGCAAGAGTCTGGATTAGCCAAAGCTTTGTATTTTAACAAACAGCCCATGAGGATGGAGAGATATCAGTAAGGGTAGGAAGCTGCTCAAGTGAGAGCAAGGTTGGTGTGGTGGGTTGACTCTGGCTGGAGGCCAGGTGCCCGCCAGAGCCGCTCTATCACTCCCCTCATTTACTAGACAGGGAAGAAAAGGTATAACAAAACGCTTGTGGGTCGAGATAAGGACAGGGAGAGATCACTCACTAATTACCGTCACGAGCAAAACAGACTGAGCTTAGAGAGGTAATTCATCTGATTTATTACTAGGCAAAACAGAGTAGAGGAATGAGAAATAAAATCAACTCTTAAAACACTTCCCCCCACCCCTCCCATCTTCCTGGGCTCAACTTCACTCCTGGCTTCAATCTCTGCCCCCCCTCAGCAACACAGGGGGACAGGGAATGGGGGTTACGGTCAGTTCATCTCACGGTGTTTCTGCCACTTCTTCCTCCTCAGGGGGAGGACTCCTCTCATTGTTCCCCTGCTCCAACATGGAGTCCCTCTCACGGGGTGCAGACCTTTACAAACTGCTCCAGCGTGGGTCTCTCCCACGGGGTGCAGACCTTCCGGAGCAAACTGCTCCAGCATGGGGTCCCCCACGAGGTCACAAGTCCTGCCAGCAAACCTGCCCTGGCGTGGGCTCCTCTCTCCATGGGTCCACAGGTCCTGCCAGGAGCTTGCTCCAGCGTGGGCTTCCCACGGGCCACAGCCTCCTTCAGGTGCCTCCACCTGCTCCGGCGTGGGGTCCTCCACGGGCTGCAGGTGGAATCTCTACACCCCCTCATCCTTCCTCCATGGGCTGCAGGGGGACAGCCTGCTTCACCATGGTCTTCACCACGGGCTGCAGGGGGATCTCTGCTCCAGCGCCTGGAACACCTCCTCCCCCTCCTTCTGCACTGACCTTGGTGTCTGCAGAGTTTCTTACATCTTCTCACTCCTCTCTCCGACTGCAAAAGCTCTCTGTTTTTTTCCTTCTTAAATATGTTATCACAGAGGCGCTGATTGGCTTGGCCTTGGCCAGCGGCGGGTCCGTCTTGGAGCCGGCTGGCATTGGCTCTATCAGACACAGGGGAAGCTTCTAGCAGCTTCTCACAGAAGCCACCCCTGTAGCCCCCCCGCTACCAAAACCTTGCCACGCAAACCCAACCCAGTTGGCAAGCACAGCGGATGTCCACAGCCTTCCAGGAAACAGGTGCAGGCATACGACACCATAGGACAACCTGTGGTGGAGATGGTCAAGGGAGATGACAAAGTTGAAAGCCCCCAACAGAGCTGAGGTCTTTCTCCCATTGGCTGTGGCTGTTGTCTGTCTCACCAAGGCCTACCAGGAGACACCTAATCCTTACAGCATGAGGGCCTCATGGCCTCTTTGACTCCAGCCAAGAGCCTGGGAGGTGTCGTACCATCCTCCTGCAATTTACATTGCAGGTCCCCACAACACCCTGCCCCAGGAAGAGCCCTGAGACACATGTGAGGGACAGGGTCTCCCCTCCCAGGGGTTGGGGGTCACAGCTTGGCCCTTTGGCTTGATCAAACACACCCAGGATTACTCAGCATCAGAGCCACCTTGCCATTGCCTTTGCCTACCTGTCATCACTGCCTCCACTTGCCTGCTCTAACCAGCCCCAGAGTTGCTTTGTCAGGGATGGCCCTCAGGGGGGACCCATTAATGCTCCAAGAAACTGTAGACTTTGCATCGCACTGTGACTTCTGGAGAGGTTTCATCAGCTTCCTCTCAGGGTCTGAGCTTCATGGACTCATCCCCAAACCCACCAGAGGGGTCATTAACATGCCACCTTGGGCTGGGCCTCTGCTGCTGCTCTCCTGGGACAAAGGGAGCTCATGGCAAGTGGGCTGTGCTGCAGAGAGACATCTCTGGCCAGGAGCAGCTCCTCTGCCAAGCGCAGCAGGGTGAAGGGCACTGCCAGGGTATCTCAGGGAGATGAGCAAGGCAGATGAAGAGCTTAAAGGTGGTCAGGACTGGGAGGCTGACTGAGAGCTGAAAAAAAGAGAAATCTTGAGAGCCCTTGACACGGTAAGTCTCTGGGTGCAGGGCAATGGAGCTGTAGTTTCTGGAGCCATCTCCTCAAGCTGGCAGAGCCCACAGCTGATGGGATCTGTAAGAGGGGCTTTTTTTAGACAATTTTAAATAACTTGTGAAGACATAGTCTGCATCTGGAGATGCACAGGGCTGTATTTCAGATCAGAGTCCCTTCGACGCAGGGTTTTGTGTGCTGGGACAGGGACTTTTCTGCGTTCCAGGATCAACGCTCAGCCTGCCTGGGGATCTCCCCATGGCACTGCAGGCAGAAGCTGTGGGTAGAAGGACGAATGTCTGGTAGGGCAGGGCAGTGTGGTTCTGCTGTTGAGAGAGTGCTGCATGTTTCCAGGCTGCTCACAGCTCCAGATCACCCCTGGGACATTTCCCAGGGCACTTTTTCATAAGCAAATAAAGGCAGGGGCTACATGGAAAGAAAGGTGCGTCCCAGGGTTGGTGCTTTATATTTCTTGCTGTGATGGTAGGTGAAAATGGTAATGAAGCTGTCAGGATTGCACAAGAATGAAACACCTCTAGAATTACAGTGAGTGATGAACAGGGTTTTCAAGGCACCTGATAAAGTCACTTCACCCTTTCCTCTGCCTACCCAAAGCATTCACATCACCTTTGTGGTGTCTTCAGGGTTGATCTGCTCTTCTCCTTAAGACCTGCCAACACAGAGGTGCCCCTGGGCAGTGCCCTGCTGCCAGGAGGGGTCTGCAGGGCAGAGCTGAGCACACAGAGGGTGGGATGGGCTCTGTGAGCAGGGACAGGGAGGAGAGGTGTGGGCAGAGCACCAGCTCCTGGCAGGGACAGCTCCAGGCAGCAGAGACATGGGCAGGGAGTGGGAGGAAACTGCAGCCAAGCCCTGGGCTAGGCTGCCTTCAGGCTGCTCTCTTGTGGTCCCTCACTCTAGATGTCTGCTGGGCGCTGTCTGCTGAGCAATGAGCTGACTCTGCCTTTAGGACATCCCATCTTCAGGACATCGGACTGTCTGCTTTGCCTGTGCTGCTGGGCTTGGGAGCTGCCCCAGAAGAGCACGGCTGTGCTGTAAGATCCCAGGGAGTGCTGAGCTTTCCCTTGGAGGTCAGTTCTCTCCTCTCAGAGGCCTTTGTTTCTCTCTGAGAGGGGCTGTGTCCTTCTCTCTCCATCACAACTCCACCTCTGGGCTGGGAAAGAGAAGAGTTTGCAGATCTGCCCTTTGAATCATGACTCCCCTGCTCTCGTTAGTGTCTTTTTGGGGGTATTATTTAAAAGTAATTTCTGTTTGACATCATCTTCAAGGCAGCAGAAGCAAAAGTGCAGGGCAGGTGCATAACAGTCTAATGGACACTGCAGCTCTCCGGACTCTGCACTAAGCTACAAAGAGCTGAGCCCTTTTGCCTGTCCTGTCTCAAGACTCTTCCCATTTTCCATTATGAAATGAGCATTTCTAACCCTCAGAAGAAAACTCCCCAGATGTGATTGTGGAAAATGAAAACACAGAAAACACTTATATTAGCATGCTAAGTCTCTCTTCTCCAGCCCGCACTCTTCTGAGTTGTGAGATCAGAGATTGAATTTTTCCATTAAATGTGGATTGCATCTGACATGGGTTTAAAACATTGGAGCTGTCACAAACCAGCTCCATGTACCCACTGCAGCTGAGCACAGCTGACTCCTCAGCTCCTCACAACATACTGAGCCAGCACAAACCAGAGAAAGAAAATGCATTTCAACTGGGGGGTGTTTCTATGAAAAAGAGAGTGGTTTTTCTCAGTGGATTCTGTCCTAACTTTTCCCTGTCCTTTTGTTATTAGAACTGGCCCCCATGCCAAGAAACAGCAAATGTCCAACGGCAGCTCCATCACTGAGTTCCTCCTCCTGGCATTCGCAGACACACGGGAGCTGCAGCTCTTGCACTTCTGGCTCTTCCTGGGCATCTACCTGGCTGCTCTCCTGGCCAATGGCCTCATCATCACTGCCATAGCCTGCGACCACCACCTCCACACCCCCATGTACTTCTTCCTCCTCAACCTCTCCATCCTTGACCTTGGTACCATCTCCATCACGGTCCCTAACGTGATGGCCAATTCCCTCTGGGACACCAGGGCCATCTCCTATGCAGGATGTGCTGCTCAAGTATTTCTATTTTTCTTCTTGCTTGGAGCTGAGTACGCCCTTCTCACTGTCATGGCCTATGACCACTACGTTGCCATCTGCAAACCCCTGCACTACGGGACCCTCCTGGGCAGCAGAGCTTGTGTCCACATGGCAGCAGCTGCCTGGGGCACTGGGTTTCTCTATGCTGTGCTGCACACGGCCAATATATTTTCTATACCACTCTGCCATGGTAATACTGTAGAACAGTTCTTCTGTGAAATCCCCCAGATCCTCAAGCTCTCCTGCTCAGACACCTACTTCAGAGAAGTTGGGCTTCTTATATTAAGCTGTTTTTTAGGTTTTGGCTGTTT